>NW_017216676.1:0-13038 GCF_001704415.2 Capra hircus | reverse complement strand
CACTCTTGATCCATGCGACCGGGAAGCCATTGACACGCTGCATAGCAGCTCGGGAGGAAATCGCGCGCGATGCCCCCACTCGAGACGAGACTGACTCCCCTGGGGGAGATCCAGAAGTACCCAACGCCATGTCAGCACTGGAGACAGAATCCTCAGATTCCCGGCCACGACTCCACCACAAGGTTTAGGACCCAGGGCATTCGAGGAGAGGAATCCTGAGAGGCCCCCTTTAGCTCGCATCGGACGGGCCTTTCCTGAGGCCACCAGGGGATCGCTGGTAGGCTCCGACGTAAAGTCGGAGGAAGCACCTTTCCGCATACTCGGAAAAACTCCAGAGGTTCTGCCTTTGCACAGGCAGATGTAGGGCCGCATTTCCTGAGCCTCTGGCAGTTAATCACACTAAACCTCTGGAACTATCAGAAGGTTCTTCACCACACTTGCCGAACTCAAGGAAGTTCCCCACATACCCGTCTACCCACATCGAGAGAAGTCAGAGACGTTCCCGTCCATATACAGAGGAGCCCCGTTTCAGTCTCGTAGCACGAGATGAGGGATCCTTTTACTTATTGGTCCGGAAAGAATTCCCGGTGTTCCCGTCGCACCTCAAGAGGAGATGCTCTCCACAGGAAAGGCGAGAGGAACTCCAGGGTCGTTCCACCATTCCAAGAGTCCCCCAGATGACTCAGTCCATTCCAGGGGAACCTGTTTTCCCTGCACTGCCTTGACTATCACCGCCGAGGATCGACTCACACCACGGGTGGCACGTGGAACAGACCTGTGGGAAAGCCTCGTGGGAAAGCCTCGTGGGAAAGCCTCGTGGGAAAGCCTCGTGGGAAAGCCTCGTGGGAAAGCCTGGAGGGAAAGCCACAGATCCCTTGATCCACGTGAGGGGAAGCGTGACACTGCTGCTACAGCTTGGGAGGAAGGCGCACGTGCATTCCCCCACTCGAGACGAAGACTGACTCCCCTGGGTAGACTCCAGAAGTACCCCAAGATCCATGTCAGCACTGGAGACGAATCCTCAGTTTCCGACCCCGAATCCACACAAGGTCTTAGGCCCTGGTATAGATGGGAGACGAATCCCGAGAGGCCTCCTAGCAGCTTGCATGAGGACTGGACTTTATTGAGCCCAACAGAACTCGACCCTGATGTCCAACTCGTAACTCGAGAGCACCTCTCTCAACTCAACAAAATCCGGGAGGTTCTCCCCTCCAGGCGAGATGAGGCCCTTTTCCGCTGAGGCGTCTCGAGGCTAATTATACCTAATATCTGGAATTTCCAAAGACTCTTTAAAACCCTTGTACAACTCAAGAATTTCCCACAGGAACGTCTCCACTCGGGAGCAAAAGCTAGGGTCTAACTCACATTCAGATGTTTCATTTTTCCGCATCTTTGTGGGGAATAGGGACCCTTACTCATCAGCTGAACTTTCGGTATTACTCTCCAGACGATGCCGAGGCCTAAGACCTTGTGTTGAGTCAGGGCCCAAATCTGAATTGGCTAGGAGGGGAAAACCTCCTGTTTACTGTCACTTGGATCAAGGGACCTGTGGTTTTCCCTCGAGGCTTTCCCAGGACGCTTTCCCAGGAGGTTTTCCCACAAGGCTGTCCTACGTGCCACCGTGGTGTGAGTCGATCCTTGGCGTGAAAGTTAAGGCAGTGCAGGGAAAACAGTTTCCTCTGGAATGGACTGAGACATCTGGGGACTCTTGGAATGGAGGCACGAACCTAGAGTTGCTCTCGCCTTTCCTGTGGAGTTCCTCTCGCCTTTCCTGTGGAGAGCGCCTCCTCTTGAGATGCTACAGGAACGCCTGAAACTCTTTCCCGACCACGCAGGGAAAGGATCCCTCCTCTCGAGCTAGGAGGCGGAATCGGGAGTCCTCTGGATGTGGGCTTGACTCTCGTACTTCCTCTCGAGAGGAGACGGTTATGTCGGGGAACTTCTTGAGTTGCAGCAAGGTTGTGAAGAAACCTTTGTAAGTTCCAGAGGTTAGGTGTGATTAACCTCGAGACGCCTCAGCAGAAATGGGCCTCATCTCGCATGGAGGGGCGAACCTCCCGGATTTTCTCGAGTTGAGACAGGTGCTCTCGACTTAAGACGGGGACTTCAGTGACCCGTTCTGGTGGCCTCAGGAAAGGCCAGTCACCATGCGAGTAGCACGGGGCCTCTCAGGATTCCTCTCCCGTCGATGCCGGAGTCTAACACCTTGTGTGGAGTCGGTGCCGGAAGCTGAGGAATCCTCTTCAGTGCTGACATGGATCTTGGGGTACTTCTGGAGTCTCCCCAGGGGAGTCAGTCCTCGTCTCGAGTGGGGGCAGGCACGTGCGCTTTCCTCCCGAGCTGTAGCAGCAGTGTCATGCTTCCCTTCGCGTGGATCAAGGGATCAGTGGCTTTCCATCGAGGCCTTCCCACGAGGCTTTCCCACGAGGCTTTCCCACGAGGCTTTCCCACAAGGCTGTCCCACGTGCCACCGTGGTGTGAGTCGATCCTCGGCTTGAAAGTCGAGGCACTGCAGGGAAAACAGGTTTCCCTGGAGTGGACTGAGACATCTGGGGGACACTGGGAGTGGTGGCACGACCCTGGAGTTCCTCTCGCCTCTCCTGTGGAGATTGCCTACTGTTGAGATGCGACGGAAATCCCGGGAATTCTTTCCCGACCACGCAGGGAAAGGATCCCTCCTCTCGAGCTATGAGGCGGAAACGGGGCTCCTCTGGATGTGGACGGGACTCTCGTGCTTCCTCTCGAGGGGAGACGGGTATGTTGGGGAACTTCTTGAGTTGCAGCAAGTGTGTGAAGGACCCTTTGGAAGTTCCAGAGGTTAGGTGTGATTAACCTCCAGAGGGCTCAGTGGAAATGGGCCTCATCTTGCCTTCAAAGGAGAACCTCCTGGATTTTTTAGAGTTGCGGAAGGTGCTCTCGACCTACGACGGGGACCTCAGCGATCCGCTCTGGTGGCCTCAGGAAAGGCCAGTCCCCATGCCTGTAGCACGGGGGCCTCTCAGGATTCCTCTCCCTTCGATGCCGGTGCCTAAGACCTTGTGTGGAGTCGATGCCGGAACCTGAGGATTCCTCTCCAGTGCTGACATGGATTTTGGGGTACTTCTGGAGTCTCCCCAGGGGAGTCAGTCCTCGTCTCGAATGGGGGCATGCACGTGAGCTTTCCTCCCGAGCTCTATCAGCAGTGTCACACTTCCCTTCGCATGGATCAAGGGATCTGTGGCTTTCCCTCGAGGCTTTCCCACGAGGCTTTACCACAGGGCTGTCCCACGTGCCACTGTGGAGTGAGTCGATCCTTGGCTTGAAGGTCGAGGCAGTGCATTGAAAACGGGTTTCCTTGGCATGGACTGAGACATCTGGGGGACTCTGGGAATGGTGGCACGACCCTTGAGTCCCTCTCGCCTTTCCTGTGGAGAGCGCCTCTTCTTTGAGATGCAACGGGAACGTCGGGAATTCTTTCCCCAACACGCAGAGAAATGATCCCTCCTCTCGAGCTAGGAGGCTGAAACGGGGCTCCTCTGGATGTGGGCGGGACTCTCGTGCTTAATCTCGAGGGGAGTCAGGTATGTCGGGGAACTTCTTGAGTTGCAGCAAGGGTGTGAAGGACCCTTTGGAAGTTCCAGAGGTTAGGTGTGATTAGACTCGAGATGCCCTCAGCGGAAATGGGCCTCATCATGCCTGGAGGGTAGAACCTCTTGAATTTTCTCGAGTTGCGGCAGGTGCTCTCGACTTACGACGGGGACCTCAGGGACCCGCTCTGGTGGCCTCAGGAAAGGCCCGTCCCCATGCGAGTTGCTCGGGGGCCTCTCGGATTCCTCTTCAGTCGATGCCGGGGCCTAAGATCTTGTGTGGAGTCAGAGCCGGAACCTGAGCATTCCTCTCCAGTGCTGACAAGGATCTTGGGGTACTTCTGGAGTCTCCCCAGGGGCGTCAGTACTCGTCTTTAGTGGGGGCATGCACCTGCGCTTTCCTCCCTAGCGGTAGCAGCAGTGTCACGCTTCTCTTCGCGTGGATCAAGAGATCTGTGGCTTTCCCTCGAGGCTTTCCCACGAGGCTTTCCCACAGGACTGTCCCACGTGCCACCGTGGTGTGAGTCGATCCTCGGCTTGAAAGTCGAGGCAGTGCAGTGAAAACAGGTTTCCCTGGAATGGACTGGGACATCTGGGGGACTCAGCGAATGGTGGCACGACCCTGGAGTTCCTCTCGCCTTTCCTGTGGAGAGCTCCTCCTCTTGAGATGTGACGGGAATGCCGGGAATACTTTCCCGAACACGCAGGGTATTAATTCCTCCTCTTGAGCTAGGAGGCAGAAACGGGGCACATCTGGATGTGGGCGGGACTCACGTGCTTCCCATCGAGTGCAGACGGGTATGTCGGGGAACTTCTTCAGTTGCAGCAAGGGTGTGAAGGACCCTTTGGAAGTTCCAGAGTTTAGGTGTGATAGGGCTCGAAACGCCTCAACTGAAATGGGCCTCATCTCGCCTGGAGGGGAGAACCTCCTGGAATTTCTCGAGAAGCGGCAGGTGCTCTCCACTTACGACGGGGACCTCAGGGACCTGCTCTGGTGGCCTCAGGAAAGGCCAGTCCCCATTCGAGTTACTCGGGAGACTCTCGGAATTCCCCTCCCGTCAAGGCCGGGGCCTAAGACCTTGTGTGGAGTCGGTGCCCGAACTTGAGGATTCCTCTCCAGAGCTGACATGGATCTTGGGGTACTTCTGGAGTCTCCCCAGGGGAGTCAGTCCTCCTCTCGAGTGGGGGCATGCACGTGGACTTTCCTCCCGAGCTGTAGCAGCAGTGTCGTGCTTCCCTTCGCGTGGATCAAGGGATCTGTGGCTTTCCCTCGAGGCTTTCCCACGAGGCTTTTCCACAGGGCTGTCCCACGTGCCACCGTGGTGTGAGTCGATCCTCGGCTTAAAAGTCGAGGCAGTGCAGGGAAAACAGGATTCCCTGGAATGGACTGAGACATCTGGGGGACGCTGGGAATAGTGGCACGACCCTGGAGTTCCTCTCGCCTTTCCTGTGGAGAGCGCCTCCTCTTGAGATGCGACAGGAAAACTGGGAATTCTTTCCTCACCACGCAGGGAAAGGATCCCTCCTCTCGAGCTAGGAGGCGGAAACGGGGCTCCTCTGGATGTGGGCGGGACTCTCTTGCTTCCTCTCGAGTGGAGACGGATATGTCGGGGCTCGTGCATGCCCCCACTCGAGACGAGGACTGACTCCCCAGTGGAGACTCCAGAATTACCCCAAGATCCATGTCAGCACTGGAGAGGAATCCTCAGGTTCCGGCACCGACTCCACACAAGGTATTAGGCCCCGGCATCGACGGAAGAGGAATCCCGAGAGGCCCCCGAGCAATTCGCATGGGGACTGGCCTTTCCTGAGGCCACCAGAGCGGGTCCCGGAGGTCCACGTCGTAAGTCACGAGCACCTGCCGCAACTCGAGAAAATCCAGGAGGTTCTCCCCTCCAGGCGAGATGAGGCCCAATTCCGCAGAGGCGTCTCGAGGCTAATCACATCTAACATCTGGAACTTCCAAAGGGTCCTTCACACCCTTGCTGCAACTCAAGAAGTTCCCCGATATACCAATCTCCACTTGAGAGGAAGCCCGAGTGTTCCGCCCAAATCCAGAGGAGTCCCTTTCCGCCTCCTATCTCGAGAGGAGGGATCCTTTCCCTGGGTGGTAGGGAAAGAATTGCCGGCGTTTCTGTCGCATCTTAAGAGGAGGCGCTCTCCACAGGAAAGGCGAGAGGAACTCCAGGGTCGTGCCACCATTCCCAGAGTCCCCCAGATGTCTCAGTCCATTCCAGGGAAACCTGGTTTCCCTGCAGTGCGTCGACTTTCAAGCTGAGGATCGAGTCACACCACGGTGGCACGTGGGACAGCCCTGTGGGAAAGCCTCGTGGGAAAGCCTCAGATCCCTTGATCCACGCGAAGGGAAGCATGATACTGCTGCTACAGCTCGGGAGGAAAGAGCACGTGCAAGCCCCCACTCGAGACGAGGACTGACTCCACTTGGGAGACTCCAGAAGTACCCCAAGATCCATGTCAGCACTGGAGAGGAATCCTCAAGTTCCGGCACCGGCTCCACACAAGATCTTAGGCCCCGGCATCGACGGGAGAGGAATCACAAGAGGCCAACGAGCAACTCGCATGGGGACTGGCCTTTCCTGAGGCCAACAGAGTGGGTCACTGAGGTCCCCATCGTAAGTCGAGAGCACCTGCCGCAACTCGAGAAAATCCAGGAGGTGTTCCCCTCCAGGCGAGATGAGGCCCATTTCCGCTGAGGCGTCTCGAGGCTAATCACACCTAACCTCTGGAACTTCCAAAGGGTCCTTCACACCCTTGCTGCAACTCAAGAAGTTCCCCGACATACCCGTCTTCACTCGAGAGGAAGCACGAGAGTTTCGCCCACATCCAGAGGAGCAACGTTTCCGCCTCCTAGCTCGAGAGGAGGGATCCTTTCCCTGCGTGGTCGGGAAAGAATTCCCGGGGTTCCCGTCGCATCACAAGAGGAGGCGCTGTCCACAGGAAAGGCGAGAGGAACTCCAGGGCCGTGCCACCATTCCCAGAGTCCCCCAGATGTCTCAGTCCATTCCAGGGAAACGTGTTTTCCCTGCACTGCCTAAACATTCAAGCCGAGGATCGACTCTCACCACGGTGGCACGTGGGACAGCCCCGTGAAAAGCCTCGTGGGAAAGCCTAGACGGAAAGCCACAGATCCCTTGATCCACGCAAAGGGAAGCGTAACACAGCTGCTACAACTCGGGAGGAAATCGCACGTGCGTGCCCCCACTCGAGACGAGGACTGACTCCCCTGGAGAGACTCCAGAAGCACCCCAAGATCCATGTCGGGACTGGAGAGGAATCCTCAGGTTCCGGCACCGACTCCACACAAGGTCTTAGGCCCCAGCATTGACAGGAGAGGAATCCCGAGTGGCCCCCAAGCAACTCCCATGGGGACTGGCCTTTCCTGAGGCCACCAGAGCGGGTCCTTGAGGTCCCCATCGTAAGTGGAGAGCACCTGCCGCAACTCGGGAAAATCCAGGAGGATCTCCCCTCCAGGCGAGATGAGGCCCATTTGCCCTGAGGCGTCTCGAGGCTAATCACACCTAACCTCTGGAACTTCCAAAGGGTCCTTCACACCCTTGCTGCAACTCAAGAAGTTCTCCGACATACCCGTCTCCACTCGAGAGCAAGCACGAGAGTCCCTCCCACATCCAGAGGTGCCCCGTTTCTGCCTCCTAGCTCGAGAGGAGGGATCCTTTTCCTGCGTGGTCGGGAAAGAATTCCCGGCGTTCCCGTCGCATCTCAAGTGGAGGCGTTCTACACACGAAAGGCGAGAGGAACTCCAGGGTCGTGCCACATTCCCAGAGTCCCCCAGATGTCTCAGTCTAATCCAGGGAAACCTGTTTTCCCTGCACTGCCTCGACTTTCAAGCCGAGGATCGACTCACACCACGGTGGCACGTAGGAAAGCCTCGTGGGAAAGCCTCGTGGGAAAGCCTCGAGGGAAAGCCCCTGATCCCTTGATCCACGCGAAGGGAAGCGGGACACTGCTGCTACAGCTCGAGAGGAAAGCGCACGTGCAGGCCCCCACTCGAGACGAGGACTGACTCCCCTGGGCAGACTCAGAAGTACCCCAAGATCCATGTCAGCACTGGAGAGGAATCCTCAGGTTCCGGCACCGACGCCACACAAGGCCTTAAGCCAGCGTGACACTGCTGCTACAGCTCGGGAGGGAAGCGCACGTGCAGGCCCCCACTCGAGCCGAGGACTGACTCCCCTGGGGAGACTCGAGAAGTAACCCAAGATCCATGACAGCACTGGAGAGGAATCCTCAGGTTCAGGCACCGACTCTACACAAGGTCTTAGGCTCCGGCATGGACGGGAGAGGAATCCCGAGAGGGCCCCGAGCAACTCGCATGGGGACTGGCCTTTCCTGAGGCCACCAGAGCGGGTCCCTGAGGTCCCCGTCGTAAGTCGAGAGAACCTGCCGCAACTCGAGAAAATCCAGGAGGTTCTCCCCTCCAGTCGAGATGAGGCCGATTTGCGCTAAGGCTTCTCGAGGCTAATCACATCTAACCTCTGGAACTCCCAAAGGGTCCTTCACACCCTTGCTGCAACTCAAGAAGTTCCCCGTCATACCCGTCTCCACTCGAGAGGAAGCACGAGAGTTCTGCCCACATCCAGAGGAGCACCGTGTTCGCCTCCTACCTCGAGAGGAGGGATCCTTTACCTGCGTGATCGGGAAAGAATTCCCGGCGTTCCCGTCGCATCTTAAGAGGCGGCGCTCTCCACAGGAACGGCCAGAGGAACTCCAGGGTCGTGCCACCATTCCCAGAGTCCCCCAGATGTCTCAGTCCATTCCAGGGAAACCTGTTTTCCCTGCACTGCCTCGACTTTCAAGCCGAGGATCGACTCACACCACGGTCTTCGTGGGACAGCCCTGGGGGAAAGCCTCGTAGGAAAGCCTCGTGGGAAAGCCTCGAAGGAATGCCCCTGATCCCTTGATCGACAAGAAGGGAAGCGTGACACTGCTGCTACAGCTCGGGAGGAAAGCGCACGTGCATTCCCCCACTCGAGACGAGGACTGACTCTCCTGGGGAGACTCCAGAAGTACCCCAAGATCCATGTCAGCACTGGAGAGGAATGCTCAGGTTCCGGCACCGACTCCACGCAAGATCTTAGGCCCCGGCATCGACGGAAGAGGAATCCCGAGAGGCCCCTGAGCAACTCGCATGAGGACTGGCCTTTCCTGAGGCCACCAGAGCGGGTCCCTGAGGTCCCCATCGTAAGTCGAGAGCATCTGCCGCAATTCGAGAAAATCCAGGAAGTTCTCCCCTCCAGGCGAGATGAGGTCCATTTCCGCTGAGGCGTCTCGAGGCTAATCACATCTAACATTTGGAACTTCCAAAGGGTCCTTCAAACCCTTCCTGCAACTCAAGAATATCCCGGCATACCCGTCTCCACTCGAGAGGAAGCACCAGAGTCCCTCCCACATCCAGAGGAGCCCCGTTTCCGTCTCCTAGCTCGAGAGGAGGGATCCTCTCCCTGCGTGGTCGGGAAAAAATTCCCGGCGTTCCCGTCACATCTCAAGAGGAGGCGCTCTCCACAGGAAAGGCGAGAGAAACTCCAGGGTCGTGCCACCATTCCCAGAGTCCCCCAGATGTCTCAGTCCATTCCAGGGAAACATGTTTTCCCTGCACTGCGTCGACTTTCAAGCCGAGGATCGACTCACACCACGGTGGCACGTGATGCAGCCCAGTGGGAAAGCCTCGTGGGAAAGCCTCGTGGGAAAGTCTCGTGGGAAAGCCTCGAGGGAAAGCCACAGATCCCTTGATCCACGCGAAGGGAAGCCTGACACTGCTTCTACAGCTCGGGAAGAAAGCACACGTGCATGCCCCCACTCGAACCAGGACTGACTCCCCTGGGGAGACTCCAGAAGTACCCCAAGATCCATGTCAGCACTGGAGAGGAATCCTCAGCTTCCGGCTCTGATTCCACACAAGGACTTAGGCCCCTGCATCGACGGGATAGGAATCCCGAGAGGCCCCCGAGCAACTCGCATGGGGACTGGCCTTTCCTGAGGCCACCAGAGAGGGTCCCTGATGTCCCGGTCGTAAGTCGAGAGCACCTGCCACAACTCGAGAAAATCCAGGAGGTTCTCCCCTCCAGGCGAGATGAGGCCCATTTCCGCTGAGGCGTCTCGAGGCTAATCACACCTAACCTCTGGAACTTTCAACGGGTCCTTCACAACCTTGCTGCAACTCAAGAAGTTCCCCGACATACACGTCTCCAATCGAGAGGAAGCACGAGAGTTCCGCCCACATCCAGAGGAGCCCCGTTTCCCCCTCCTAGCTCGAGAGGAGGGATCATTTCCCTGCGTCGACGGGAAAGAATTCCCGGCGTTCCCGTCGCATCTCAAGAGGAGGCGCTCTCCACAGGAAAGGCGAGAGGAACTCCAGGGTCGTGCCACCATTCCCAGAGTCCCCCAGATGTCTCAGTCCATTCCAGGGAAACCTGTTTTCCCTGCTCTGCCTCGACTTTCAAGCCGAGGATCGACTCACACCACGGTCCACGTGGGACAGCCCTGTGGGAAAGCCTCGTGGGAAACCCTCGAGGAAAGCCTCGAGGCAAAGCCACAGATCCCTTGATCCACGCGAAAGGAAGCATGACACTGCTACTACCGCTCGGGAGGAAAGCACACGTGCATGCCCCCACTCGTGACGAAGACTGACTCCCTTGGAGAGACTCCAGAAGTACCCCAAGATCCATGTCAGCACTGGAGAGGAATCCTCATGTTCCGGCACTGACTCCACACAAGGTCTTAGGCCCCGGCATCGACGGGAGAGGAAACCCGAGAGGTCCCGAGCAACTCGCATGGGGACTGGCCTTTCCTGAGGCCACCAGAGCGGGTCCATGAGGTCCCCGTCGTAAGTCGAGAGCACCTGCCGCAACTCGGTAAAATTCAGGAGGTTCTCCCATCCAGGCGAGATGAGGCCCGTTTCCACTCAGGCGTCTCGAGGCTATTCACACGTAACCTCTGGAACTTCCAAAGGGTCCTTCACACCCTTGCTGCAACTCAAGAAGTTCCCCGACATACCCGTCTCCACTCGAGAGGAAGCACCAGAGTCCCTCCCACATCCAGAGGAGCCCCGTTTCCGTCTCCTAGCTCGAGAGGAGGGATCCTCTCCCTGCGTGGTCGGGAAAGAATTCCCGGCGTTCCGGTCGCATCTCAAGAGGAGGCGCTCTCCACAGGAATGGCGAGAGGAACTCCAGGGTCGTGCCACCATTCCCAGAGTCCCCCAGATGTCTCAGTCCATTCCAGGGAACCCTGTTTTCCCTGCACTGCGTCGACTTTCAAGCCGAGGATCGACTCACACCACCGTGGCATGTGATGCAGCCCAGTGGGAAAGCCTCGTGGGAAAGCCTCGTGGGAAAGTCTCGTGGGAAAGCCTCGAGGGAAAGCCACATATCACTTGATCCACGCGAAGGGAAGCCTGACACTGCTTCTACAGCTTGGGAAGAAAGCACACGTGCATGCCCCCACTCGAACCAGGACTGACTCCCCTGGGGAGACTCCAGAAGTACCCCAAGATCCATGTCAGCACTGGAGAGGAATCCTCAGGTTCCGGCTCTGATTCCACTCAAGGACTTAGGCCCCTCCATCGACGGGAGAGGAATCCCAAGAGGCCCCCGAGCAACTCGCATGGGGACTGGCCTTTCCTGAGGCCACCAGAGTGGGTCCCTGAGGTCCCCGTCGTAAGTCGAGAGCACCTGCCGCAACTCGAAAAAACCAGGAGGTTCTCCCCTCCATGCGAGATGAGGCCCATTTCCGCTTAGGCGTCTCGAGGCTTGTCACACCTAACCTCTGGAACTTCCAAAGGGTCCTTCACACCCTTGCTGCAACTCAAGAAGTTCCCCGACATAGCCGTCTCCACTCGAGAGGAAGCACGAGAGTTCCGCCCACATCCAGAGGAGCCCCGTTTCCGCCTCCTAGCTCGAGAGGAGGAATCCTTTCCCTGCGTGGTCGGGAAAGAATTCCCGGCGTTCCCGTCGCATCTCAAGAGGAGGCGCTCTCCACAGGAAAGGCGAGAGGAACTCCAGGGTCGTGCCACCATTCCCAGAGTCCCCCAGATGTTTCAGTCCATTCCAGGGAAACCTGTTTTCCCTGCACTGCCTCGACTTTCAAGCCGAGGATCGACTCACACCACGGTGGCACGTGGGACAGCCCTGTGGGAAAGCCTCGTGGGAAAGCCTCTTGGGAAAGCCTCGAGGGAAAGCCCCTGATCCCTTGATCCACGCGAAGGGTAGCGCAACACTGCTGCTACAGCTTGGAAGGAAAGTGCACGTGCATGCCCCCACTCGAGACGAGGACTGACTCCCCTGGGGAGACTCCAGAAGTACCCCAAGATGCATGTCAGCCCTGGAGAGGAATCCTCTGGTTCCGGCCCCGACTCCACACAAGGTCTTAGGCCCTGGCATCAACGGGAGAGGAATAGCGACAGGCCCTCTAGCAACTCGCACGGGGACTGGCCTTTCCTGAGGTCACCAGAGCGGATCCATGAGGTCCCCGTCGTAAGTCGAGAGTACCTGCCGCAACTCGGTAAAATTCAGGAGGTTCTCCCATCCAGGCGAGATGAGGCCCGTTTCCACTCAGGTGTCTCGAGGCTAATCACACGTGACCTCTGGAACTTCCAAAGAGTCTTTCACAGTCATGATGCAACTCAAGAAGTTCCCCGACATACCCGTCCCCACTCAAGAGGAAGCAGGAGGGTCCCGGCCACATCCTGAGGAGCTCCGTTTCCGGCTCGAAGCTCGAGATGAGGGATCCTTTCCCTGCTTGGTCGGGAAAGAATTCCCGGCATTCCCATCGCATCTCAAGAGGAGGCGCTCTCCAAAGGAAAGGGGAGAGGAACTGCAGGGTCGTGCCACCATTCCAAGACTCCCCCAGATGTCTCAGTCCATTCCACAGAACCTGGTTTCCCTGCACTGCCTCGGCTTTGACGCCGAGGATCGACTCACACCACCGTGACACGTGGGACAGCCCTGTGGGAAAGCCTCGAGGGAAAGACTCGAGGGAAAGCCACAGATCCCTTGGTCCACGCAAGGGGAAGCGTGACACTGCTGATACAGCATGGGAGGAAAAAGCACGCTCATGCCCCCACTCGAGACGAGGCCTGACTCCTTGTGGAGACTCCAGAAGTACCCCAAAATCCATGGCAGCACTGGAGTGATCCTCAGCTTCGCGGTCCCGACTCCACACACACCTCCTCCTTCGCTCTCAATCAACTCCTCCTATCAAGCTGGCCACCCAGGCATCGAGGCGAGGAGCCAGAAAGAATCGACGAGAGCGCCGCCTAAGCAACTCGCATGTGGACTGGCCTTTCCTGGGCGCCAGACGTGGATCCCTGAAGTCCCCGTCGTAACTCGAGAGCACTGCTGACAACTCGGAAATCCAGGACCTCTCCATCCAGGCGACGATGAGGCCCATTTCCGCTGAGGCATCTCGAGACTAACACACACACTCACTCTCTCTCGGT
>NW_017216675.1:0-13038 GCF_001704415.2 Capra hircus | reverse complement strand
GGATGTCGGGCCGGTAACTGAGAATACCTCTACATCTACATGGATCTTGGGGAGGTACTTCTGAGTCTCCCAGGGAAGTCAGTCATCCTCATATCTATTGGGGGCATGCATGTGCAATTTCCTCCCGAGCTGTAGCAGGCAGTGTCACTCTTCCCTTCGCGTGGATCCAGGAATCTGTGGCTTTCCTTAGAGGCTTTGCCACGAGGCTTTCCCCACGACGTTTACCACTGGGCGTCCCACGTGCCACCGTGGTGTGAGTGATCTCGGCTTCAAAGTCGAGGCAGTGCAGGGAAAACAGGTTTCCCTGGAATGGAGTGAGACATCTGGGGGACGCTGGGAATGGTGGCACGACCCTGGAGTTCCTCTCGCCTTTCCTGTGGGAGAGCGCCTCCTCTTGAGATGCGACGGGAACGCGGGGAATTCTTTCCCCAACCACGCAGGGATAGGATGCCTCCTCTCGAGCTAGGAGTCGGAAACGGGTCTCTCTGGATGTGGGCGGGACTCTCGTGCTTCCTCTCGAGTGGAGACGGGTATGTCGGGGAAACTTCTTGAGTTGCAGCAAGGGTGTGAAGGACCCTTTGGAAGTTCCAGATGTTAGATGTGATTAGCCTCCAGACGCCTCAGCGGAAATGGGCCTCATCTCGCCTGGAGGGTAGAACCTCCTGGCATTTTCTCGAGTTGCGGCAGGTGCTTCTCGACTTACGACAGGGACCTCAGGGACCCGCTCTGGTGGCCTCAGGAAAGGCCAGTCCGCATGCGAGTTGCTCAGGGGCCTCTCGGGATTCCTCTCCCGGTGATGCCGGGGCCTAAGATCTTGTGTGGAGTCGGTGCCGGAACCTGAGGATTCCTCTCCAGTGATGACATGGATCTTGGGTACTTCTGGAGTCTCCCCAGGGTGAGTCAGTCCTCAGTCTCGAGTGAGGGCATGCACGTGCGCTTTCCTCCCGAGCTGTAGCAGCAGTGTCACGCTTCCCTTCGCGTGCATCAAGGGATCTGTGGCTTTCTCTCGAGGCTTTCCCAGGAGGCTTTCCCATGAGGCTTTCCCACAGGGCTGTCCCACGTGCCTCCGTTGGTGTGAGTCGGATCCTCGGCTTGAAAGTCGAGGCAGTGCAGGGAAAACAGTTTTCCCAGGAATGGACTGAGACATCGGGGTACTCTGGGAATGGTGGCACGACCCTGGAGTTCCTCTCGCCTTTCCTGTGGAGAGCGCCTCCTCTTGAGAAGCGACGGGAACATCGGAATTTCTTTCCCGACCAGGGAGGGAAAGGATCCTTCCTCTCGAGCTAGGAGGCAGAAACGGGGCTCCTCTGGATGTGGGCGGGACTCTCGTGCTTCCTCTCGAGTGGACACGGGTATGTCAGGGAACTTCTTGAGTTGCAGCAAGGGTGTGAAGGACCCTTTGGAAGTTCCAGAGGTTAGATGTGATTAGCCTCAGGACGCCTCAGCGGAAATGGGCATCATCTCGCCGGAGGGGAGAGCTCCTGGATTTTCTCGAGTGGCGGCAGGTGCTCTCGACTTACGACGGGAACCTCAGGGACCCGCTCTGGTGGCCTCGGGAAAGGCCAGTCCCCATGCGAGTTGCTCGGGAGCCTATCGGGGTTCCTCTCCAGTCGATGCCGGGCCTAAGACCTCGAGTGGAGTCGGTGCCGGAACCTGAGGATTCCTCTTCATTGCTGACATGGATCTTGGGGTACTTCTGGAGTCTCCCCAGGGGAGTCAGTCCTCGTCTCGAGTGGGGGCATGAAAGTGCGCTTTCCTCCCGAGCTGTAGCAGCAGTGCCGCGCTTCCCTTCGCGTGGATCAAGTGATCTGTGGCTTTTCCTCGAGGCTTTCCCAGGAGGCTTTCCCACGAAGCTTTCCCACAGGGCTGTCCCACGTGCCACCGTGGTGTGACTGGATCCTCGGCTTGAAAGTCGAGGCAGTGCAGGGAAAACAGGTTTCCCTGGAATGAACTGAGACATCTGGGGGACTCTGGGAATGGTGGCACGACCCTGGAGTTCCTCTCGCCTTTCCTGTCGAGAGCGCCTCCACTAGAGATGCGACGGGAACGCGGGGAATTCTTTCCCCACCACGCAGGGAAAGGATCCCTACTCTCGAGCTATGAGGCGGAAACGGGGCTACTCTGGATGTGGGCGGGACTCTCGTGCTTCCTCTCCAGTGGAGACGGGTATGTCGGGGAACTTCTTGAGTTGCAGCAAGGGTGTGAAGGACCCTTTGGAATTTCCCGATGTTAGATGTGATTAGCCTCGAGACGCCTCAGCGGAAATGGGCCTCATCTCGCCTGGAGGGGAGAAACTCCTGGATTTTCTCGAGTTGCGGCAGGTGCTCTCGACTTACGACAGGGACCTCAGGGACCCGCTCTGGTGGCCTCAGGAAAGGCCAGTCCCCATGCGAGTTGCTCGGGGGCCTCTCGGGATTCCTCTCCCGTCGATGCCGGGGAATAAGATCTTGTGAGGAGTCGGTTCCGGAACCTGAGGATTCCTCACCAGTGCTTACATGGATAATGGGGTACTTCTGGAGTCTCCCCAGGGGAGTCAGTCCTCGTCTCGATTGGGGGCCGCACTAGCGCTTTCCTCCCGAGCAGTAGCAGCAGTGTCACGCTTCCCTTCGTGTGGATCAAGGGATCTGTGGTCTTTCCCACGAGGCTTTCCCACAGGGCTGTCCCACGTGCCACCGTGGTGTGAGTCGATCCTCGGCTTGAATGTCGAGGCAGTGCAGGGAAAACAGTTTTCCCTGGAATGGACTGAGACATCTGGGCGACTCTGGAAATGGTGGCACGACCCTGGAGTTCTTCTCGCCTTTCCTGTGGAGAGCGCCTCCTCTTGAGATGCAATGGGAACGCCGTGAATTCTTTCCCGACCACGCAGGGAAAGTATCCCACCTCTCGAGCTAGGAGGCGGAAACGGGGCTCCTCTGGATGTGGGCGGGACTCTCGTGCTTCCTCTCGAGTGGAGACGGGTATGTCGGGCAACTTCTTGAGTTGCAGCAAGGGTGTGAAGGGCCGTTTGTATGTTCCAGACGTTAGATGTGATTAGCCTCGAGACGCCTCAGCGGAAATCGGCCTCATCTCGCCTGGAGGGGAGAACCTCCTGGATTTTCTTGAGTTGCGGCAGGTGCTCTCGACTTACGACGGGGACCTCAGGGACCCGCTCTGGTGGCCTCAGGAAAGGCCACTCCCCTTGCGAGTTGCTTCGGGGCCTCTCGGGATTCCTTTCCCGTCGATGCTAAGGCCTTAGACCTTGTGTGGAGTCAGTGCCGGAACCTGAGGATTCCTCTCCAGTGCTGACATGGATCTTGGGGTATTTCTGGAGTCTCCCCAGGGGAGTCAGGCCTCGTCTCGAGTAGGGGCTTGCACGTGTGCTTTCCTCCCGAGTTGGAGCAGCATTGTGGCGCTTCCCTTTGCGTGGATCAAGGGATCTCTGGCTTTCCCTCTAGGATTTCCCACGAGGCTTTCCCACGAGGCTTTTCCACAGGGCTGTCCCACGTGCCACCGTGGTGTGAGTCGATCCTCGGCTTGAAAGTCGACGCAGTGCAGGGAAAACAGGTTTCTCTAGAATGGATTGAGACATCTGGGGGACTCTGGGAATGGTGGAACGACCCTGGAGTTCTTCTCGCCTTTCCTGTGGAGAGCGCCTCCTCTTGAGATGCGATGGGTACACCGGGAATTCTTTCCCGACCACGCAGGGAAAGGATCCCTCCTCTCGGGCTAGGAGGCGGAAACGGGGCTCCTCTGGTATGTGGGCGGGACTCTCGTGCTTCCTCTCGAGTGGAGACGGGTATGTCGGGGAACTTGTTGAGTTGCAGCAAGGGTGTGAGAGACCCTTTGGATGTTCCAGATGTTACATGTGATTAGCCTCGAGACGCCTCAGCGGAAATGGGCCTCATCTCGCCTGGAGGGGTGAACCTCCTGGATTATCTCGAGTTGCAGCAGGTGCTCTCGACTTACGACGGGAAACTCATGGACCCGCTCTGGTGGCCTCAGGAAAGGCCAGTCCCCATGCGAGTTGCTCGGGGGCCTCTCGGGATTCCTCTCCCGTTGATGCTGTGGCCTAAGACCTTGTGTGGAGTCAGTGTCGGAACCTGAGGGTTGCTCTCCAGTGCTGACATGGATCTTGGGGTACTTCTGGAGTCTCCTCAGGGGAGTCAGTCCTCCTCTCGAGTGGGGGCATGCACGTGCGTTTTCCTCCCGAGCTGTAGCAGCAGTGTCGCACTTCCATTCACGTGGATCAAGGGATCTGTGGCTTTCCCACGAGGCTTTCCCACGAGGCTTTCCCACGAGGCTTTCCCACAGGGCTGTCCCACGTGCCACCGTGGTGTGAGTCGATCCTCGGCTTGAAAGTAGAGGCAGAGCAGGGAAAACAGGTTTCCCTGGAATGGACTGAGACATCTGGGGGACTCTGGGAATGGTGGCACGACCCTGGAGTTCCTCTCGCCTTTCCTGTGGAGCCCGCCATCTCCTGAGATGTGACGGGAACGCGGGGAATTCGTTCCCCACCACGCAAGGAAAGGATCCCTCCTCTCGAGCTAGGAGGCGGAAACGGGGCTCCTCTGGATGTGGACGGGACTCTCGTGCTTCCTCTCGAGTAGAGACGGGTAAGTCGGGGAACTTCTTGAGTTGCAGTAAGGGTGTGAAGGACCCTTTGGAAGTTCCAGAGGTTAGGTGTGATTAGCCCCGAGACGCCTCAGCGGAAATGGGCCTCATCTCGCCTGGAATGGGAGATCCTCCTGGATTTTCTCGAGTTGCGGCAGGTGCTCTCGACTTACGACAGGGACCTCAGGGATCCGCTCTGGTGGCCTCAGGAAAGGCCAGTACCCATGCGAGTTGCTCGGGGGCCTCTCGGGATTCCCCTCCCGGAGATGCAGGCGCCTAAAATCTTGTGTGGAGTCGGTGCCGTAACCTGAGGATTTCTCTCCAGTACTGACATGGACCTCGGGGTACTTCTGGAGTCTCCCCAGGGGAGTCAGTCCTCGTCTCGAGTGAGGGCATGCACGTGCGCTTTCCTCCCGAGCTGTAGCAGAAGTGTCATGCTTCCTTTCGCTTGGATCAAGGGATCTGTGGCTTTCCCTCGAGGCTTTCCCACGAGGCTTTCCCACAGGGTTGTCCCACGTGCCAGCCGTGGTGTGAGTCGATCCTCGGCTTGAAAGTCGAGGCAGTGCAGGGAAAACATGTTTCCCTGGAATGGACTGAGACATCTGGGGGAATCTGGGAATGGTGGCACGACCCTGGAGTTCCTCTCGCCTTTCCTGTGGAGAGGGCCTCCTCTTGAGATACGACGGGAACGCGGGGAATTCTTTCCCCACCACGCAGGGAAAGTATCCCTCCTCTGGAGCTAGGAGGCGTAAACGGGTCTCCTCTGGAAGTGGGCGGGACTCTCGTGCTTCCTCTCGAGTGGAGACGGGTATGTCGGGGAACTTCTTGAGTTGCAGCAAGGGTGTGAAGGACCCTTTGGAAGTTCCAGATGTTAGATGTGATTAGCCTCCAGACCCCTCAGCGGAAATGGGCCTCATCTCGCCTCTAGGGTAGAACCTCCTGCATTTTCTCGAGTTGCGGCAGGTGCTCTCCTCTTACGACGGGGACCTCAGGGACCCGCTCTGGTGGCCTCAGGAAAGGCCAGTCCCCATGCGAGTTGCTCGGGGGCCTCTCGGGATTCCTCTCCCGTCGATGCCGGGGCCTAAGACCTTGTGTGGAGTCGGTGCCGGAACCTGAGGATACCTCTCCAGTGCTGACATGGATCTTGGGGTACTTCTGGAGTATCCCCAGGGGAGGCAGTTCCTTGTCTCGAGTGAGGGCATGTACGTGCGATTTCCTCCCGAGTTGTAGCAGCAGTGTCACCCTTCCCTTCGCGTGCATCAGGGATCTGTGGCTTTCCTTCGAGGCTATCCAAGGAGGTTTTCCCATGAGGCTTTCCCACAGGGCTGTCCCACGTGCCACCGTTGTGTGAGTCGATCCTCGGCTTGAAAGTCGACGCTGTGCAGGGAAAACAGGTTTCCCTGTAGTGGACTGAGATATCTGGGGGATTCTGGGAATGGTGGCACGACCCTGGAATACCTCTCGCCTTTCCTGTGGAGAGCACCTCCTCTTGAGATGCGACGGAAACACCGGGAATTCTTTCCCGACCACTCAGGGAAAGGATCCCTCCTCTCGAGCTAGGAGGCAGAAACGGGGCTCCTCTGGAATGTGGCCCGGGACTCTCGTGCTTCCTCTCGAGTGGAGACGGGTATGTCGGGGAACTTCTTGAGTTGCAGCAAGGGTGTGAAGGACCCTTTGGAATTTCCCGATGTTAGATGTGATTAGCCTCGGGAGGCCTCAGCGGAAATGGGCCTCATCTCGCCTGGAGGGGAGAAACTCCTGGATTTTCTCGAGTTGCGGCAGGTGTTCTCGACTTACGACGGGGACCTCAGGGACCCGCTCTGGTGGCCTCAGGAAAGGCCAATCCCCATGCGTGTTGCTCGGGGGCCTCTCGGGATTCCTCTCCCGTCGATGCCGGGGAATAAGACCTTGTGTGGAGTCGGTGCCGGAACCTGAGGATTCCTCTCCAGTGCTGACATGGATCTTGGGGTACTTCTGGAGTCTCCCCAGGGGAGTCAGTCCTCGTCTCGAGTGGGGGCATGCACGTGCGCTTTCCTCCCTAGCTGTAGCAGCAGTGTCACACTACCCTTCGCGTGTATCAAGGGATCTGTGGCTTTCCCTCGAGGCTTTCCCACGAGGCTTTCCCACGAGGCTTTCCCACAGGGCAGTTCCACGTGCCACCGTGGTGTGAGTGGATCCTCGGCTTCAAAGTCGAGGCAGTGCAGGGAAAACAGGTTTCCCTGGAATGGAGTGAGACATCTGGGGGACGCTGGGAATGGTGGCACGACCCTGGAGTTCCTCTCGCCTTTCCTGTGGAGAGCGGCTCCTCTTGAGATGCGACGGGAACGCGGGGAATTCTTTCCCCACCACGCAGGGAAAGGATCCCTCCTCTCGAGCTAGGAGTCGGAAACGGGTCTCCTCTGGATGTGGGCGGGACTCTCGTGCTTCCTCTCGAGTGGAGACGGGTATGTCGGGGAACTTCTTGAGTTGCAGCAAGGGTGTGAAGGACCCTTTGGAAGTTCCAGATGTTAGATGTGATTAGCATCCAGACGCCTCAGCGGAAATGGGCCTCATCTCGCCTGGAGGGTAGAACCTCCTGCATTTTCTCGAGTTGCGGCAGGTGCTCTCGACTTCAGACGGGGACCTCAGGGACCCGCTCTGGTGGCCTCAGGAAAGGCCAGTCCGCATGCGAGTTGCTAGGGGGCCTCTCGGGATTCCTCTCCCGGTGATGCCGGGGCCTAAGATCTTGTGTGGAGTCGGTGCCGGAACCTGAGTATTCCTCTCCAGTGATGACATGGATCTTGGGGTACTTCTGGAGTCTCCCCAGGTGAGTCAGTCCTCATCTCGAGTGAGGGCATGCACGTGCGCTTTCCTCCCGAGCTGTAGCAGCAGTGTCACGCTTCCCTTCGCGTGCCTCAAGGGATCTGTGGCTTTCTCTCAAGGCTTTCCCAGGAGGCTTTCCCATGAGGCTTTCCCACAGGGCTGTCCCAGGTGCCACCGTTGTGTGAGTGGATCCTCGGCTTGATAGTCGTGGCAGTGCAGGGAAAACAGTTTTCCCAGGAATGGACTGAGACATCTGGGGGTACTCTGGGAATGGTGGCACGACCCTGGAGTTCCTCTCGCCTTTCCTGTGGAGAGCCACTCCTCTTGAGATGCGACGGGAACACCGGGAATTTCTTTCCCGACCAGGGAGGGAAAGGATCCTTCCTCTCGAGCTAGGAAGCAGAAACGGGGCTCCTCTGGATGTGGGCTGGACTCTCGTGCTTCCTCTCGAGTGGAGACGGGTATGTCAGGGGAACTTCTTGAGTTGCAGCAAGGGTATGAAGGCACCCTTTGGAAGTTCCAGAGGTTAGATGTGATTAGCCTCAAGACGCCTCAGCGGAAATGGGCCTCATCTCGCCTGGAGGGGAGAGCCTCCTGGATTTTCTCGAGTGGCGGCAGGTGCCTCGACTTACGACAGTGACCTCAGGGACCCGCTCTGGTGGCCTCAGGAATGGCCAGACCCCATGCGAGTTGCTCGGGGGCCATCTCGGGATTCCTCTCCCGTCGATGCCGGGGAATAAGACCTTGTGTGGAGTCGGTGCCGGAACCTGAGGATTCCTCTCCAGTGCTGACATGGATGTTGGGGTAACTTCTGGAGTCTCCCCAGGTGAGTCAGTCCATCGACTCTAGTGGGGGCATGAACGTGCACTTTCCTCCCGAGCTGTAGCAGCAGTGTCACGCTTCCCTTCGCGTGCATCAAGGGATATGTGGCTTTCCCTCGAGGCTTTCCCACGAGGTTTTCCCACGAGGCTTTCCCACAGGGCAATCCCACGTGCCACCGTGGTGTGAGTGGATCCTCGGCTTGCAAAGTCGAGGCAGTGCAGGGAAAACAGGTTTCCCTGGAATGGAGTGAGACATCTGGGGGACGCTGGGAATGGTGGCACGACCCTGGAGTTCCTCTCGCCTTTCCTGTGGAGAGCGCCTCCTCTTGAGTTGCGACGGGAACGCGGGGAATTCTTTCCCCACCACGCAGGGAAAGGATCCCTCCTCTCGAGCTAGGAGTCGGAAACGGGGTCTCCTCTGGATGTGGGCGGGACTCTCGTGTTTCCTCTCGAGTGGAGACGGGTATGTCGGGGAACTTCTTGAGTTGCAGCAAGGGTGTGAAGGACCCTTTGGAAGTTCCAGAGGTTAGGTGTGATTATCCTCGCGACGCCTCAGCACAAATGTACCTCATGTCGCCTGAAGGGGAGAACCTCCTGGATTTTCTCGAGTTGCGGAAGGTGCTGTGCGACTTAAGATGGGGACCTCAGGGACCCGCTCTGGATGGCCTCAGGAAAGGTCAGGCTCCCATGCGAGTTGCTCGGGGGCCTCTCAGGATTCCTCTCCCGTCGATGCCGGCGCCTAAGACCTTGTGTGGAGTCGGTGCCGTAACCTGAGAATACCTCTACCAGTGCTTACATGGATCTTGGGGTACTTCTGGAGTCTCCCAGGTGAGTCAGTCCTCATATCTATTGGGGGCATGCATGTGTAATTTCCTCCCGAGCTGTAGCAGCAGTGTCACTCTTCCCTTCGCGTGGATCCAGGAATCTGTGGCTTTCCTCTGGAGGCTTTGCCCACGAGGCTTTCCCACGACGTTTACCCACTGGGCAGTCCCACGTGCCACCGTGGTGTGAGTGGATCCTCGGCTTCAAAGTCGAGGCAGTGCAGGGAAAACAGGTTTCCCTGGAATGGAGTGAGACATCTGGGGGACGCTGGGAATGGTGGCACGACCCTGGAGTTCCTCTCGCCTTTCCTGTGGAGAGCGCCTCCTCTTGAGATGCGACGGGAACGCGGGGAATTCTTTCCCCACCACGCAGGGATAGGATGCCCTCCTCTCGAGCTAGGAGTCGGAAACGGGTCTCCTCTGGATGTGGGCGGGACTCTCGTGCTTCCTCTCGAGTGGAGACGGGTATGTCGGGGAACTTCTTGAGTTGCAGCAAGGGTGTGAAGGACCCTTTGGAAGTTCCAGATGTTAGATGTGATTAGCCTCCAGAGGCCTCAGCGGAAATGGGCCTCATCTCGCCTGGAGGGTAGAACCTCCTGCATTTTCTCGAGTTGCGGCAGGTGTTCTCGACTTACGACAGGGACCTCAGGGACCCGCTCTGGTGCCTCAGGAAAGGCCAGTCCGCATGCGAGTTGCTAGGCGGCCTCTCGGGATTCCTCTCCCGGTGATGCCGGGGCCTAAGATCTTGTGTGGAGTCGGTGCCGGAACCTGAGGATTCCTCTCCAGTGATGACATGGATCTTGGGGTACTTCTGGAGTCTCCCCAGGTGAGTCAGTCCTCATCTCGAGTGAGGGCATGCACGTGCGCTTTCCTCCCGAGCTGTAGCAGCAGTGTCACGCTTCCCTACGCGTGCATCAAGGGATCTGTGGCTTTCTCTCGAGGCTTTCCCAGGAGGCTTTCCCATGAGGCTTTCCCACAGGGCTGTCCCACGTGCCTCCGTTGGGTGAGTGGATCCTTCGGCTTTAAGTCGAGGCAGTGCAGGGAAAACAGTTTTCCCAGGAATGGACTGAGACATCGGGGGTACTCTGGGAATGGTGGCACGACCCTGGAGTTCCTCTCGCCTTCCCTGTGGAGAGCGCCTCCTCTTGAGAAGCGACGGGAACATCCGGAATTTCTTTCCCGACCAGGGAGGGAAAGGATCCTTCCTCTCGAGCTAGGAGGCAGAAACGGGGCTCCTCTGGATGTGGGCGGGACTCTCGTGCTTCCTCTCGAGTGGAGCACGGGTATGTCAGGGAACTTCTTGAGTTGCAGCAAGGGTGTGAAGGACCCTTTGGAAGTTCCAGAGGTTAGATGTGATTAGCCTCAGGACGCCTCAGCGGAAATGGGCATCATCTCGCCTGGAGGGGAGAGTCTCCTGGATTTTCTCGAGTGGCGGCAGGTGCTCTCGACTTACGACGGGAACCTCAGGGACCCGCTCTGGTGGCCTCAGGAAAGGCCAGTCCCCATGCGAGTTGCTTGGGAGCCTATCGGGTTCCTCTCCAGTCGATGCCGGGACCTAAGACCTCGAGTGGAGTCGGTGCAGGAACCTGAGGATTCCTCTTCATTGCTGACATGGATCTTGGGGTACTTCTGGAGTCTCCCCAGGGGAGTCAGTCCTCGTCTCGAGTGGGGGCATGAAAGTGCGCTTTCCTCCCGAGCTGTAGCAGCAGTGCCGCGCTTCCCTTCGCTTGGATCAAGTGATCTGTGGCTTTTCCTCGAGGCTTTCCCAGGAGGCTTTCCCACGAGGCTTTCCCACAGGGCTGTCCCACGTGCACCGTGGTGTGACTGGATCCTCGGCTTGAAAGTCGAGGCAGTGCAGGGAAAACAGGTTTCCCTGGAATGAACTGAGACATCTGGGGGACTCTGGGAATGGTGGCACGACCCTGGAGTTCCTCTCGCCTTTCCTGTCGAGAGCGCCTCCACTAGAGATGCGACGGGAACGCGGGGAATTCTTTCCCCACCACGCAGGGAAAGGATCCCTACTCTCGAGCTATGGAGGCGGAAACGGGGCTACTCTGGATGTGGGCGGGACTCTCGTGCTTCCTCTCCAGTGGAGACGGGTATGTCGGGGAACTTCTTGAGTTGCAGCAAGGGTGTGAAGGACCCTTTGGAATTTCCCGATGTTAGATGTGATTAGCCTCGAGACGCCTCAGCGGAAATGGGCCTCATCTCGCCTGGAGGGGAGAACCTCCTGGATTTTCTCGAGTTGCGGCAGGTGCTCTCGACTTACGACAGGGACCTCAGGGACCCGCTCTGGTGGCCTCAGGAAAGGCCAGTCCCATGCGAGTTGCTCGGGGCCTCTCGGGATTCCTCTCCCGTCTATGCCGGGAATAAGATCTTGTGAGGAGTCGGTTCCGGAACCTGAGGATTCCTCACCAGTGCTTACATGGATATGGGGTACTTCTGGAGTCTCCCCAGGGGAGTCAGTCCTCGTCTCGATGGGGGCCTGCACTATCGCTTTCCTCCCGAGCAGTAGCAGCAGTGTCACGCTTCCCTTCGTGTGGATCAAGGGATCTGTGTGCTTTCCCACGAGGCTTTCCCACAGGGCTGTCCCACGTGCCACCGTGGTGTGAGTCGATCCTCGGCTTGAAAGTCGAGGCAGTGCAGGGAAAACAGTTTCCCTGGAATGGACTGAGACATCTGGGCGACTCTGGAATGGTGGCACGACCCTGGAGTTCTTCTCGCCTTTCCTGTGGAGAGCGCCTCCTCTTGAGATGCAATGGGAACGCCGTGAATTCTTTCCCGACCACGCAGGGAAGGTATCCCACTCTCGAGCTAGGAGGCGGAAACGGGGGCCCTCTGGATGTGGCGGGACTCTCGTGCTTCCTCTCGAGTGGAGACGGGTATGTCGGGAACTTCTTGAGTTGCAGCAAGGGTGTGAAGGGCCGTTTGTATGTTCAGACGTTAGATGTGATTAGCCTCGAGACGCCTCAGCGGAAATCGGCCTCATCTCGCCTGGAGGGGAGAACTCCTGGATTTTCTTGAGTTGCGGCAGGTGCTCTCGACTTACGACGGGACCTCAGGGACCCGCTCTGGTGGCCTCAGGAAAGGCCACTCCCCTTGCGAGTTGCTTCGGGGCCTCTCGGATTCCTTTCCCGTCGATGCTAAGGCCTTAGACCTTGTGTGGAGTCAGTGCCGGAACCTGAGGATTCCTCTCCAGTGCTGACATGGATCTTGGGTATTTCTGGAGTCTCCCCAGGGGAGTCAGGCCTCGTCTCGAGTAGGGCTTGCACGTGTGCTTTCCTCCCGAGTTGGAGCAGCATTGTGGCGCTTCCCTTTGCGTGGATCAAGGGATCTCTGGCTTTCCCTCGAGGATTTCCCACGAGGCTTTCCCACGAGGCTTTCCACAGGGCTGTCCCACGTGCCACCGTGGTGTGAGTCGATCCTCGGCTTGAAAGTCGACGCAGTGCAGGGAAAACAGGTTTCTCTAGAATGGATTGAGACATCTGGGGGACTCTGGGAATGGTGGAACGACCCTGGAGTTCTTCTCGCCTTTCCTGTGGAGAGCGCCTCCTCTTGAGATGCGATGGGTACACCGGGAATTCTTTCCCGACCACGCAGGGAAAGGATCCCTCCTCTCGGGCTAGGAGGCGGAAACGGGGCTCCTCTGTATGTGGGCGGACTCTCGTGCTTCCTCTCGAGTGGAGACGGGTATGTCGGGGAACTTGTTGAGTTGCAGCAAGGGTGTGAGAGACCCTTTGGATGTTCCAGATGTTACATGTGATTAGCCTCGAGACGCCTCAGCGGAAATGGGCCTCATCTCGCCTGGAGGCGGTGAACCTCCTGGATTATCTCGAGTGCAGCAGGTGCTCTCGACTTACGACGGGAAACCTCATGGACCCGCTCTGGTGGCCTCAGGAAAGGCCAGTCCCCATGCGAGTTGCTCGGCGGCCTCTCGGGATTCCTCTCCCCGTTGATGCTGGGCCTAAGACCTTGTGTGGAGTCAGGTCGGAACCTGAGGGTTG
>NW_017216674.1:0-13039 GCF_001704415.2 Capra hircus | reverse complement strand
GAACCTCCTGTATTTCTCGAGTTGGGACAGGTGCTCTCGACTTACGACGGGACTTCAGGGAACCCGCTCTGGTGGCCTCAGGAAAGGCCAGTCCCCATGCGAGTTCTCGGGGCCTCTCGGGATTCCTCTCCCTTCGATGCTGGGCCTAAGACCTTGTGTGGAGTCAGTGCCGAAACCTGAGGATTCCTCTCCAGTGCTGACATTGATTTTGGGCTACTTCTGGAGTCTCCCCAGGGGCGTCAGTCCTCGTCGCGAGTAGGGGCATACACGTGCACTTTCCTCCCGTGTTGTAGCAGAAGTGTTGCGCTTCCCTTCGCGTGGATCAAGGGATGTGTGGCTTTCCCTCGAGGCTTTCCCACGAGGCTTTTCCCACGAGGCTTTCCCACAGGGCTGTCCCACGTGCCACCGTGGTGTGAGTCGATCCTCGCTTGAACGTCGAGGCAGTGCAGGGAAAACAGGTTTCCCTGGAATGGACTGAGACATCTGGGGACTCTGGGAATGGTGGCACGACCCTGGAGTTCCTCTCGCCTTTCCTGTGGAGAGCGCCTCCTCTTGAGATGCGACGGAAACGCCGGGAATTCTTTCCCGACCACGCAGGGAAAGGATCCCTCCTCGAGCTAGGAGGCGGAAACCGGGCTCCTCTGATGTGGGCGGGACTCTCGTGCTTCCTCTCGAGTGGAGACGGGTATGTCGGGAACTTCTTGAGTTGCAGCAAGGGTGTGAAGGACCCTTTGGGAAGTTCCAGAGGTTTAGGTGTGATTAGCCTCGAGGACGCCTCAGCGGAAATGGGCCTCATCTCGCCTGGAGGGGAGAACCTCCTGGATTTTCTCGAGTTGCGGCAGGTGCTCTCGACTTACGACGGGGACCTCAGGGACCCGCTCTGGTGGCCTCAGGAAAGGCCAGTCCCCATGCGAGTTGCTCCGGGGCCTCTCGGGATTCCTTCTCCGTCGATTGCGGGCCTAAGACCTTGTGTGGAGTCGGTGCCGGAACCTGAGGATTCCTCTCCAGTGCTGACATGGATCTTGGGTACTTCTGGAGTCTCCCAGGGAGTCAGTCCTCGTCTCCGAGTAGGGGCATGCACGTGCCTTTCCTCCCGAGCTGTAGCAGCAAGTGTGCACCTTCCCTTCGCGTGGATCAAGGGATCTGTGGCTTTCCCTCGAGGCTTTCCCACGAGGCTTTCCCCACGAGGCTTTCCCACAGGGCTGTCCCACGTGCCCACCGTGGGTGTGAGTCGATCCTCGGCTTGAAAGTCGAGGCAGTGCAGGGAAAACAGGTTTCCCTGGAATGGACTGAGACATCTGGGGGACTCTGGGAATGGTGGCACGACCCTGGAGTTCCTCTCGCCTTTCCTGTGGAGAGCGCCTCCTCTTGAGATGCGACGGGAAACGCCGGGAATTCTTTCCCGACCACGCAGGGAAAGGATCCCTCCTCTCGAGCTAGGAGGCGGAAACGGGGCTCCTCTGGATGTGGGCGGGACTCTCGTGCTTCCTCTCGAGTGGAGACGGGTATGTCGGGGAACTATTTGAGTTGCAGCAAGGGTTGTGAAGGACCCTTTGGAAGTTCCAGATGTTAGATGTGATTAGCCTCGAGACGCCTCAGCGGAAATGGGCCTCATCTCGCCTGGAGGGGAGAACCTCCTGGATTTTCTCGAGCTTGCGGCAGGTGCTCTCGACTTACGACGGGGACCTCAGGGACCCGCTCTGGTGGCCTCAGGAAAGGCCAGTCCCCATGGCGAGTTGCTCGGGGAGCTCTCGGGATTCCTCTCCCGTCGATGCTGGGGCCTTAGACCTTGTGTGGAGTCGGTGCCGGAACCTGAGGATTCCTCTCCAGTGCTGACATGGATCTTGGGGTACTTCTAGGAGTCTCCCCAGGGGAGTCAGTCCTCGTCTCGAGTGGGGGCATGCACGTGCGCTTTCCTCCCGAGCTGTAGCAGCAGTGTCGACGCTTCCCTTCGCGTGGATCAAGGGATCTGTGGCTTTCCCTCGAGGCTTTCCGACAAGGCTTTCCCACGAGGCTTTCCCACAGGGCTGTCCCACGTGCCACCGTGGTGTGAGTCGATCCTCGGCTTGAACGTCGAAGGCAGTGCAGGGAAAACAGGTTTCCCTGGAATGGACTGAGACATCTGGGGGACTCTGGGAATGGTGGCACGACCCTGGAGTTCCTCTCGCCTTTCCTGTGGAGAGCGCCTCCTCTTGAGATGCGACGGGAACGCCGGGAATTCTTTCCCGACCACGCAGAGAAAGGATCCCTCCTCTCGAGCTTAGGAGGCGGAAACGGGGCTCCTCATGGATGTGGGCGGGACTCTCGTGCTTCCTCTCGAGTGGAGACGGGTATGTCGGGCAACTTCTTGAGTTGCAGCAAGGTTGTGAAGGACCCTTTGGAAGTTGCAGAGGTTAGGTCTGATTACCCTGAGACGCCTCAGTGGAAATGGGCCTCATCTCGCCTGGAGGGAGAACCTCCTGGATTTTCTCGAGTTGCGGCAGGTGCTCTCGACTTACGACGGGGACCTAAGAGTCCCGATCTGGTGGCCTCAGGAAAGGCCAGTCCCCATGCGAGTTGCTCGCGTGCTTCTCGGGATTCCACTCCCGTCGATGCTGGATCCTAAGACCTTGTGTGGAGTCAGTGCCGGAACCTGAGGATTCCTCTCCAGTGCCGACATGGATCTTGGGGTACTTCTGGAGTCTCCCCAGGGAAGTCAGTCCTCGTCTCGAGTGGGGGCATGCACGGGCGCTTTCCTCCCGAGCTGTAGCACAGTGTCACGCTTCCCTTCGCGTGGATCAAGGGATCTGTGACTTTCGCTCGAGGCTTTCCCATGAGGCTTTCGCACGAGGCTTTCCCACAGGGCTGTCCCACGTGCCACCGTGAAGTGAGTCGATCCTCGGCTTGAAAGTCGAGGCAGTGCAGGGAAAACAGGTTTCCCTGGAATAGACTGAGACATCTGGGGGACTGTGGGAATGGTGGCCCGACCCTGGAGTTCCTCTCGCCTTTCCTGTGGAGAGCGCCTCCTCTTGACATGCGACGGGAAAGCCGGGAATTCTTTCCCGAACACGCAGGGAAAGTATCCCTCCTCTCGAGCTATGAGATAGAGACGGGGCTCCTCTGGATGTGGGCGGGACTCTCGTGCTTCCTCTCGAGTGGAGCCGGGTATGTCGGGGAACTTCTTAAGTTGCAGTAAAAGTGTGAAGGACCCTTTGGGAGTTCCAGAGGTTAGGTGTGATTAGCCTCGAGACGCCTCAGCGGAAATGGCCTCATCTCGCCTGGCGGGGAGAACCTCCTGTATTTTCTCGAGTTGGGACAGGTGCTCTCGACTTACGACGGGGACTTCAGGGACCCGCTCTGGTGGCCTCAGGAAAGGACAGTCCCCATGCGAGTTCCTCGGGGACCTCTCGGGATTCCTCTCCCTTCGATGCTGGGGCCTAAGACCTTGTGTGGAGTCAGTGCCGAAACCTGAGGATTCCTCTCCAGTGCTGACATTGATTTTGGGCTACTTCTGGAGTCTCGCCAGGGGCGTCAGTCCTCGTCGCGAGTAGGGGCATACACGTGCACTTTCCTCCCGTGTTGTAGCAGAAGTGTTGCCCTTCCCTTCGCGTGGATCAAGGGATGTGTGGCTTTCCCTCGAGGCTTTCCCACGAGGCTTTCCCACGAGGCTTTCCCACAGGGCTGTCCCACGTGCCACCGTGGTGTGAGTCGATCCTCGGCTTGAACGTCGAGGCAGTGCAGGGAAAACAGGTTTCCCTGGAATGGACTGAGACATCTGGGGGACTCTGGGAATGGTGGCACGACCCTGGAGTTCCTCTCGCCTTTCCTGTGGAGAGCGCCTCCTCTTGAGATGCGACGGAAACGCCCGGGAATTCTTTCCCGACCACGCAGGGAAAGGATCCCTCCTCTCGAGCTAGGAGGCGGAAACGGGGCTCCTCAGGATGTGGGCGGGACTCTCGTGCTTCCTCTCGAGTGGAGACGGGCATGTCGGGGAACTATTTGAGTTGCAGCAAGGGTGTGAAGGACCCTTTGGAAGTTCCAGATGTTAGATGTGATTAGCCTCGAGACGCCTCAGCGGAAATGGCCTCATCTCGCCTGGAGGGGAGAACCTCCTGGATTTTCTCGACTTGCGGCAGGTGCTCTCGACTTTACGACGGGGACCTCAGGGACCCGCTCTGGTGGCCTCAGGAAAGGCCAGTCCCCATCCGAGTTGCTCCTGGGGGTCTCGGGATTCCTCTCCCATCGATGCCGGGGCCTAAGGCCTTGTGTGGAGTCGGTGCCGGAACCTGAGGATTCCTCTCCAGTGCTGACATTGGATCTTGGGGTACTTCCGGAGTCTCCCCAGGGGAGTCAGGCCTCGTCTCGTGTGGGGGCATGCACCTGCGCTTTCCCCCCGAGCTGTAGCTGCAGTGTCGTGCTTCCCTTCGCGTGGATCAAGGGATCTGTGCCTTCCTCCTCGAGGCTTTCCCACGAGGCTTTCCCACAGGGCTGTCCCACGTGCCACCGTGGTGTGAGTCGATCCTCGGCTTGAAAGTCGAGGCAGTGCAGGGAAAACAGGTTTCCCTGGAATGGACTGAGACATCTGGGGGACTCTGGGAATGGTGGCACGACCCTGGAGTTCCTCTCGCCTTTCCTGTGGAGAGCGCCTGCCTCTTGATATGCGACGGGAACGCACGGGAATTCTTTCCCGACCTCGCAGGGAAAGGATCCCTCCTCTCGAGCTAGGAGGCGGAAACGGGGCTCCTCTGGATGTGGGCGGGACTCTCGTGCTTCCTCTCGATTGGAGCCGGGTATGTCGGGGAACTATTTGAGTTGCAGCAAGGGTGTGAAGGACCCTTTGGAAGTTCCAGATGTTAGATGTGATTAGCCTCGAGACGCCTCAGCACAAATGCGCCTCATCTCGCCTGCAGGGGAGAACCTCCTGGATTTTCTCGAGTTGCGGCAGGTGCTCTCGACTTACAAAGGGGACCTCAGAGTCCCGCTCTAGGTGGCCTCAGGAAAGGCCAGTCCCCATGGCGAGTTGCTCCCGGGGCTCTCGGGATTCCACTCCCGTCGATGCTGGGTCCTAAGACCTTGTGTGGAGTCAGTGCCCGGAACCTGAGGATTCCTCTCCATTGCCGACATGGATCTTGGGGTACTTCTGGAGTCTTCCCAGGGAAGTCAGTCCTCCTCTCGTGTGGGGGCATGCACCGTGCGCTTTCCTCCCGAGCTGTAGCAGCAGTGTCACGCTTCCATTCGCGTGGATCAAGGGATCAGTGGGCTTTCCCTCGAGGCTTTCCCACGAGGCTTTCCCACGAGGCTTTCCCACAGGGCTGTCCCACGTGCCACCGTGGTGTGAGTCGATCCTCGGCTTGGAAAGTCGAGGCAGTGCAGGGAAAACAGGTTTCCCTGGAATGGACTGAGACATCTGGGGACTCTGGGAATGGTGGCACGACCCTGGAGTTCCTCTCGCCTTCCTGTGGAGAGCGCCTCCTCTTGAGATGCGACGGGAAACGCCGGGGATTCTTTCCCGAACCACGCAGGGAAAGGATACCTCCTCTCGAGCTAGGAGGCGGTAAACGGGGCTCCTCTGGATAGTGGCGGGACTCTCGTGCTTCCTCTCGAGTGGAGACGGGTATGTCAGGGAACTTCTTGAGTTGCAGCAAGGTTGTGAAGGACCCTTTGGAAGTTGGAGAGGTTAGGTCTGATTACCCTGAGACGCCTCAGTGGAAATGGGCCTCATCTCGCCTGGAGGGGAGAACCTCCTGGATTTTCTCGAGTTGCGGCAGGTGCTCTCGACTTACGACGGGGACCTAAGAGTCCCGATCTGGTGGCCTCAGGAAAGGCCAGTCCCCATGCGAGTTGCTCGCGTGCTTCTCGGGATTCCACTCCCGTCGATGCTGGATCCTAAGACCTTGTGTGGAGTCAGTGCCGGAACCTGAGGATTCCTCTCCAGTGCCGACATGGATCTTGGGGTACTTCTGGAGTCTCCCCAGGGAAGTCAGTCCTCGTCTCGAGTGGGGGCATGCACGGGCGCTTTCCTCCCGAGCTGTAGCACAGTGTCACGCTTCCCTTCGCGTGGATCAAGGGATCTGTGACTTTCGCTCGAGGCTTTCCCATGAGGCTTTCGCACGAGGCTTTCCCACAGGGCTGTCCCACGTGCCACCGTGAAGTGAGTCGATCCTCGGCTTGAAAGTCGAGGCAGTGCAGGGAAAACAGGTTTCCCTGGAATAGACTGAGACATCTGGGGGACTGTGGGAATGGTGGCCCGACCCTGGAGTTCCTCTCGCCTTTCCTGTGGAGAGCGCCTCCTCTTGACATGCGACGGGAAAGCCGGGAATTCTTTCCCGAACACGCAGGGAAAGTATCCCTCCTCTCGAGCTATGAGATAGAGACGGGGCTCCTCTGGATGTGGGCGGGACTCTCGTGCTTCCTCTCGAGTGGAGCCGGGTATGTCGGGGAACTTCTTAAGTTGCAGTAAAAGTGTGAAGGACCCTTTGGGAGTTCCAGAGGTTAGGTGTGATTAGCCTCGAGACGCCTCAGCGGAAATGGCCTCATCTCGCCTGGCGGGGAGAACCTCCTGTATTTTCTCGAGTTGGGACAGGTGCTCTCGACTTACGACGGGGACTTCAGGGACCCGCTCTGGTGGCCTCAGGAAAGGACAGTCCCCATGCGAGTTCCTCGGGGACCTCACGGGATTCCTCTCCCTTCGATGCTGGGGCCTAAGACCTTGTGTGGAGTCAGTGCCGAAACCTGAGGATTCCTCTCCAGTGCTGACATTGATTTTGGGCTACTTCTGGAGTCTCGCCAGGGGCGTCAGTCCTCGTCGCGAGTAGGGGCATACACGTGCACTTTCCTCCCGTGTTGTAGCAGAAGTGTTGCCCTTCCCTTCGCGTGGATCAAGGGATGTGTGGCTTTCCCTCGAGGCTTTCCCACGAGGCTTTCCCACGAGGCTTTCCCACAGGGCTGTCCCACGTGCCACCGTGGTGTGAGTCGATCCTCGGCTTGAACGTCGAGGCAATGCAGGGAAAACAGGTTTCCCTGGAATGGACTGAGACATCTGGGGGACTCTGGGAATGGTGGCACGACCCTGGAGTTCCTCTCGCCTTTCCTGTGGAGAGCGCCTCCTCTTGAGATGCGACGGAAACGCCGGGAATTCTTTCCCGACCACGCAGGGAAAGGATCCCTCCTCTCGAGCTAGGAGGCGGAAACGGGGCTCCTCAGGATGTGGGCGGGACTCTCGTGCTTCCTCTCGAGTGGAGACGGGCATGTCGGGGAACTATTTGAGTTGCAGCAAGGGTGTGAAGGACCCTTTGGAAGTTCCAGATGTTAGATGTGATTAGCCTCGAGACACCTCAGCGGAAATGGGCCTCATCTCGCCTGGAGGGGAGAACCTCCTGGATTTTCTCGACTTGCGGCAGGTGCTCTCGACTTACGACGGGGACCTCAGGGACCCGCTCTGGTGGCCTCAGGAAAGGCCAGTCCCCATCCGAGTTGCTCCTGGGGGTCTCCGGGATTCCTCTCCCATCGATGCCGGGGCCTAAGGCCTTGTGTGGAGTCGGTGCCGGAACCTGAGGATTCCTCTCCAGTGCTGACATGGATCTTGGGGTACTTCCGGAGTCTCCCCAGGGAGTCAGGCCTCGTCTCGTGTGGGGCATGCACCTGCGCTTTCCCCCCCGAGCTGTAGCTGCAGTGTCGTGCTTCCCTTCGCGTGGATCAAGGGATCTGTGGCCTTCCCTCCTCGAGGCTTTCCCACGAGGCTTTCCCACAGGGCTGTCCCACGTGCCACCGTGGTGTGAGTCGATCCTCGGCTTGAAAGTCGAGGCAGTGCAGGGAAAACAGGTTTCCCTGGAATGGACTGAGACATCTGGGGGACTCTGGGAATGGTGGCACGACCCTGGAGTTCCTCTCGCCTTTCCTGTGGAGAGCGCCTGCCTCTTGATATGCGACGGGAACGACGGAAATTCTTTCCCGACCTCGGCAGGGAAAGGATCCCTCCTCTCGAGCTAGGAGGCGGAAACGGGGGCTCCTCTGGATGTGGGCGGGACTCTCGTGCTTCTTCTCGATTGGAGCCGGGTATGTCGGGGAACTATTTGAGTTGCCAGCAAGGGTGTGAAGGACCCTTTGGAAGTTCCAGATGTTAGATGTGATTAGCCTCGAGACGCCTCAGCACAAATGCGCCTCATCTCGCCTGCAGGGGAGAACCTCCTGGATTTTCTCGAGTTGCGGCAGGTGCTCTCGACTTACAAAGGGGACCTCAGAGTCCCGCTCTGGTGGCCTCAGGAAAGGCCAGTCCCCATGCGAGTTGCTCCGGGCCTCTCGGGATTCCACTCCCGTCGATGCTGGGTCCTAAGACCTTGTGTGGAGTCAGTGCCCGAACCTGAGGATTCCTCTCCATTGCCGACATGGATCTTGGGGTACTTCTGGAGTCTTCCCAGGGAAGTCAGTCCTCCTCTCGTGTGGGGGCATGCACCGGCGCTTTCCTCCCGAGCTGTAGCAGCAGTGTCACGCTTCCATTCGCGTGGATCAAGGGATCAGGGGCTTTCCCCTCGAGGCTTTCCCACGAGGCTTTCCCACGAGGCTATCCCACAGGGATGTCCCACGTGCCACCGTGGTGTGAGTCGATCCTCGGCTTGGAAGTCGAGGCAGTGCAGGGAAAACAGGTTTCCCTGGAATGGACTGAGACATCTGGTGGACTCTGGGAATGTGGCACGACTCTGGAGGTACCTCTCGCACTTCCTGTGGGAGCGCCTCCTCTTGAGATGCGACGGAAACGCCGGGGATTCTTTCCCGAACACGCAGGGAAAGGATACCTCCTCTCGAGCTAGGTGGCGGAAACGGGGGTTCCTCTGGATATTGGCGGGACTCTCCTGCTTCCTCTCGAGTGGAGACGGGTATGTCAGGGAACTTCTTGAGTTGCAGACAAGGGTGTGAAGGACCCTTTGGAAGTTCCAGAGGTTAGGTGTGATTAGCCTCGATGACGCCTCAGCGGAAATGGGCCTCATCTCGCCTGGAGGGGAGTACCTCCTGGATTTTCTCGAGTTCGGCAGGTGCTCTCGACTTACGACGGGGACCTCAGGGACCCGCTCTCGGTGGCCTCAGGAAAGGCCAGTCCCACATGCGAGTTGCTTCGCGGGCCTCTCGGATTCCCTCTCCGTCGATGCCGGTGCCTAAGACCTTGTGTGGAGTCTGGTGCCTGGAACCTGAGGATTCCTCTCCAGTGCCAGACATGGATCTTGGGGTACTTCTGGAGTCTCCCCAGAGGGAGTCAGTCCTCGTCTCGAGTCGGGGCATGCACGTGCGCTTTCCTCCCGAGCTGTAGCAGCAGTGTCACGCTTCCCTTCGCTGTGGATCAAGGGATCTGTGGCTTTCCCTCGAGGCTTTCCCACGAGGCTTTCCGCACGAGGCTATGTCCCCACGGCTGTCCCACGTGCCACCGTGGTGTGAGTCGATCCTCGGCTTGAAAGTCGAGGCAGTGCAGGGAAAACAGGTTTCCCTGGAATGGACTGAGACATCTGGGAGACTCTGGGAATGGTGGCACGACCCTGGAGTTCCTCTCGCCTTTCCTGTGGAGAGCGCCTCCTCTTGAGATGCGACGGGAACAGCCGGGAATTCTTCCCGACACGCAGGGAAAGGATCCCTCCTCTCGAGCTAGAGGCGAAACGGGGCTCCTCTGGATGTGGGCGGACTCTCGTGCTTCCTCTCGAGTGGAGACGGGTATGTCGCGGAAACTTCTTGAGTTGCAGCAAGGGTGTGAAGGACCCTTTGGAAGTTCAGAGGTTAGGTGTGATTAGCCTCGAGACGCCTCAGCGAAATGGCCTCATCTCGCCTGGAGGGGAGAACCTCCTGGATTTTCTCGAGTTGCGGCAGGTGCTCTCGACTTACGACGGGGACCTCAGGGACCCGACTCTGGTGGCCTCAGGAAAAGCCAGTCCCCATGCGAGTTGCTCGGGGCCTCTCGGGATTCCTCTCCCGTCGATGCTGGGCCTAAGACCTTGTGTGGAGTCAGTGCGGAAACCTGAGGATTCCTCTCCAGTGCTGACATGGATCTTGGGGTATCTTCTGGAGTCTCCCCAGGGGAGTCAGTCCTCGTCTCGAGTGGGTGGCATGCACGTGCGCTTTCCTCCCGAGCTGTAGCAGCAGTGTCCGCCTTCCCTTCGCGTGGATCAAGGGATCTGTGCTTTCCCTCGAGGCTTTCCCACGAAGGCTTTCCCCACGAGGCTTTCCCACCAGGGCTGTCCCACGTGCCACCGTGGTGTGAGTCGATCCTCGCTTGAAAGTCGAGGCAGTGCAGGGAAAACAGGTTTCCCTGGAATGGACTGAGACATCTGGGGGACTCTGGGAATGGTGGCACGACCCTGGAGTTCCTCTCCCTTTCCTGTGGAGAGCGCCTCCTCTTGAGATGCGACGGGAACGCCGGAATTCTTTCCCGAACACGCAGGGAAAGGATCCCCTCTCGAGCTAGGAGGCGGAAACGGGGCTCCTCTGGATGTGGGCGGGACTCTCGTGCTTCCTCTCGAGTGAAGACGGGTATGTCGGGGAACTTCTTGAGTTGCAGCAAGGGTGTGAAGACCCTTGGAAGTTCCAGAGGTTAGGTGTGATTAGCCTCAGACGCCTCAGCGGAAATGGGCCTCATCTCGCCTGGAGGGGAGAACCTCCTGGATTTTCTCGAGTTGTGGCAGGTGCTCTCGACTTACGACGGGGACCTCAGGGACCCGCTCTGGTGGCCTCAGAAAGGCGGTCCCCATGCGAGTTACTCGGGGCCTCTAGGGATTCCTCTCCGTCGATGCCGGGCATAAAACCTTGTGTGGAGTAGGTGCGGAACCTGAGGATTCCTCTCCAGTGCTGACATGGATCTTGGGGTACTTTCTGGAGTCTCCCCAGGGGAGACAGTCCTCGTCTCGAATGGGGCATGAACGTGCGCTTTCCTCCCGAGCTTTAGCAACAGTGTCGCGCTTCCCTTCGCGAGTATCAAGTGATCTGTGGCTTTCCCAAGAGGCTTTTTCCACGAGGCTTTCCACAGGGCTGTCCCACGTGCCACCGTGGTGTGAGTCGATCCTCGGCTTGAAAGTCGAGGCAGTGCAGGGAAAACAGGTTTCCCTGGAATGGACTGAGACATCTGGGGGCTCTGGGAATGGTGAACGACCCTGGAGTTCCTCTCGCCTTTCCTGTGGAGAGCGCCTCCTCTTGAGATGCGACGGGAACGCCGGGAATTCTTTCCCGACCACGCAGGGAAAGTATCCCTCCTCTAGCTAGGAGGCGGAAACGGGTCTCTCTGGATGTGGGCGGGACTCTCGTGCTTCCTGTCGAGTGGAGACGGGCATGTTGGGGAACTTCTTGAGTTGCAGCAAGGGTGAAAGACCCTTTGGAAGTTCCAGAGTTTAGGTGTGATTAGCCTCGAGACCCCTCAGCGGAAATGGGCCTCATCTCGCCAGGAGGGAGAACCTCCTGGATTTTCTCGAGTTGCAGGCAGGTGCTCTCGACTTACGACGGGACATCAGGGACCCCCTCTTGTGGCCTCAGAAAGGGAAGTCCCCATGCGAGTTGCTCATGGGTCTCTCGGGATTCGTCTCCCGTCGATGCCGGGCCTAAGACTTGTGTGGAGTCTGTGCCAAAAACCTGAGGATTCCTCTCCAGTGCTGACATGGATCTTGGGGTATTTCTGGAGTCTCCCCAGGGAGTCAGTCCTCGTCTCGAGTCGGGCATGCACGTGCGCTTTCCTCCGAGCTGTAGCAGCAGTGTCAGCTTCCCTTCGCGTGGATCAAGGGATCTGTGGCTTTCCCTCGAGGCTTTCCCACGGCTTTCCCACGAGCTTTCCCACAGGACTGTCCCACCTGCCACCTTGGTGTGAGTCGAACCTCTTCTTGAAAGTCGAGGCAGTGCAGGGAAAACAGGTTTCCCTGGAATGGACTAGACATCTGTGGGACTCTGGGAATGGTGCACGACCCTGGAGTTCCTCTCGCCTTCCCTGTGGAGAGCGCCCCTCTTGAGATGCGATGGAACGCCGGAATTCTTTCCCGACCACGCAGGGAAAGGATCCCTCCTCTCGAGCTAGGAGTCGGAAACGGGGCTCCTCTGGATGTGGGCGGGACTCTCGTTCTTCCTCTCGAGTGGAGACGGGTATGTCGGGAACTTCTTGAGTTGCAGCAAGGGTGTGAAGGACCCTTTGGAAGTTCCAGAGGTTAGGTGTGATTAGCCTGAGAGCCTCAGGGAAATGGGCCTCATCTCGCCTGAGGGAGAACCTCCTGGATTTTCTCGAGTTGCGGCAGGTGCTCTCGAATTACGACGGGGACCTCAGGGACCCGCTCTGGTGGCCTCAGGAAAGGCCAGTCCCCATGCGAGTTGCTCGGGGCCTCTCGGGATTCCTCTCCCGTCGATGCCGGGCCTAAGACCTTGTGTGGAGTCGGTGCGGAACCTGAGGATTCCTCTCCAGTGCTGACATGGATCTTGGGGTACTTCTGGAGTCTCCCCAGGGAGTCAGTCCTCGTCTCGAGTGGGGGCATGCACGTGCGCTTTCCTCCCGAGCTGTAGCAGCAGTGTCACGCTTCCCTTCGCGTGGATCAAGGGATCTGTGCTTTCCCTCGAGGCTTTCCCACTTTCCCACAGGTCTGTCCACATGCCACAGTGGTGTGAGTCGATCCTCGGCTTGAAAGTCGAGGCAGTGCAGGGAAAACAGGTTTCCCTGGAATGGACTGAGACATCTGGGGACTCTGGGAATGTGGCACGACCCTGGAGTTCCTCGCGTTTCCTGTGGAGAGCGCTCCTCTTGAGATGCGACGGGAACGCCGGGAATTCTTTCCGACCGCAGTAGGAAAGGATCCCTCCTCTCGAGCTAGGAGCGGAAACGGGGCTCTCTGGATGTGGGCGGACTCTCGTGCTTCTCTCTCGAGTGGAAAGTATGTCGGGAACTTCTTGAGTTGCAGCAAGGGGTGAAGGACCCTTTGGAAGTTCCAGAGGTTAGGTGTGATTAGCCTCGAGACGCTCAGCGGAAATGGGCCTCATCTCGCCTGGAGGGAGAACCTCCTGGATTTTCTCGAGTTGCGGCAGGTGCTCTCGACTTACGACGGGAACCTCAGGGACC
>NW_017216673.1:0-13040 GCF_001704415.2 Capra hircus | reverse complement strand
AAGTCGAGAGCACCTGCCCCAACTCGAGAAAATCTAGGAGGTTCTCCATCCACGCGAAATGAGGCCCATTTTCGCTGAGGCGTCTCGAGGCTAATCACACCTAACCACTGGAACTTACAAAGGGTTCTTCACACACCTTGCTGCAACTCAAGAAGTTCCCCGACATACCCGTCTCCACTCGAGAGGAAGCACGAGAGTCCCGCCCTCATCCAGAGGAGCCCCGTTTCCGCCTCCTAGCTCGAGAGGAGTGATCCTTTCCCTGCGTGGTGAGGAAAGAATTCCCGGCATTAACGTCGCATCTCAAGAGGAGGCGCTCTCCACAGGAAAGGCGAGAGGATCTCCAGGGTCGTGCCACATTCCCAGAGTACCCCAGATGTCTCAGTCCATTCCAGGGAAACCTGTTTTCCCTGCACTGCCTCGACTTTCAAGCCGAGGCTCGACTCACACCACGGTGGCACGTAGGACAGCCCTGTGGGAAAGCCTCGGGGAAAGTCCTCGTGGGAAAGCCTCGAGGAAAAGCCCCTGATCCTTTGATCCATGCGAAGGGAAGCACGACACTGCTGCTACAGCTCGGGAGGAAAGCGCACGTGAATGCCCCCACTCGAGACGAGGACTGACTCCCCTGGGAGACTCCAGAAGTACCCCAAGATCCATGTCAGCATTGGAGAGGAATCCTCAGGTTGTGGCACTGACTCCACACAAGGTCTTAGGCCCCAGCATCGACGTAAGAGGAATCCCGAGAGGCCCCCGTGCAACTCGCATGGGGACTGGCCTTTCCTGAGGCCACCAGTGCGGGTCCCAGGGGTCCCCCGTCGTAAGTCGAGAGCACCTGCCGCAACTCGAGAAAATCCAGGAGGTTCTCCCCTCCAGGCGAGATGAGGCCCATTTCCGCTGAGGCGTCTCCAGGCTAGTCACACCTAACCTCTGAAACTTGCAAAGGGTCCTTCACACCCTTGCTGAAACTCAGGAAGTTCCCTGACATACACGTCTCCACTCGAGAGGAAGCACGAGAGTTCCGCCCACATCCAGAGGAGCCCCGTTTCCGCCTCCTAGCTCGAGAGGAGGATCCTTTCCCTGCGTGGTCGGGAAAGAATTCCCGCGTTCCCGTCGCATCTCAAGAGGAGGCGCTCTCACAGGAAAGGCAAGAGGAACTCCAGGGTCGCGCCACCTTTCTCAGAGTCACCCAGATGTCTCAGTCCATTCCAGGGAAACCTGTTTTCCCTGCACTGCCTCGAATTTCAAGCCGAGGATCGACTCACACCACGGTGGCTCGTGGGACAGCCCTGTGGGAACCCTCGTGGGAAAGCCTCGTGGAAAAGCCTCGAGGGAAAGCCACAGATCTCTTGATCCACGCGAAGGGAATGGTGACACTGCTGCTACAACTCGGGAGGACAGCGAACGTGCATGCCCCCACTCAAGATGAGGACTGACCCCCCTGGGGAGACTCCAGAAGTACCCAAAGATCCATGTCAGCACTGGAGAGGAATCCTCAGGTTCTGGCACCCACTCCAGACAAGATCTTAGGCCCCGGCATCGACGGAGAGGAATCCCGAGAGGCCGGCGAGCCACTTGCATGGCGACTGGCCTTTCCTGAGGCCACCAGAGCGGGTCCCTGAGGTCCCGGTCTAAGTCCAAGTACCTGCCGCAACTCGAAAAAATTCAGGAGTTTCTCCCCTTCAGGCGATATGAGGCCCATTTCCGCTGAGGCGTCTCGAGGCTAATCACCCCCTAACCTCTGGAACTTCCAAAGGGTCCTTCACACCCTTGCTGCAACTCAAGAATTTCCTCGACATACCCGTTTCCAATCGAGAAGAAGCACGAGAGTCCCACTTACATACAGAGGAGCCCCGTTTCCGCTTCATAGTTCCAGAGGAGGGATTCATTCCCTGCGTGGTCGGGAAAGAATTCCCGGCGTTCCCGTCGCATCTCAGGAGGAGGCACTCTCCACAGGAAAGGCAAGAAGAACTCCAGGGTCGTGCCACCATTCCCAGAGTCCTCCAGAAGCTCAGTCCATAACAGGGAAACCAGTTTCCCTGCACTGCCTCGACTTTCAAAGTCGAGAATCGACTCATACCACGGTGGCACGTGGGACAGCAATGTGGGAACGCCTCGTGGGAAAGCCTCGTGGAAAGCCTCCAGGGAAAGCCACAGATCCCTGCATCCACGCGAAGGGAATCGTGACACTGCTGCTACAGCTCGGGAGGAAAACCCACGTGCATGTCCCCACTCGCGACGAGGAATGACTCCCCTGGGAGACTCCAGAAGTACCCAAGATCCATGTCAGCACTTGAGAGGAATCCTCTGGTTCCGGCACAGACTCCACACAAGGTCTCAGGCCCGGGCATCGACGGGAGAAGAATCCCGAGAGGCCCCCGAGCAACTCGCAAGGGACTGGCCTTTCCTGAGGCCACCAGATCGGGTCCCTGAGGTCCCAGTCGTAAGTCGAGAGCACCTGCCGCAACTCGAGAAAATCCAGGAGGTTCTCCCCTCCAGACGAGATGAGGCCCATTTCCGCTGAGGCGTCTCGAGGCTAATCACACCTAACTCTGGAACTTCCAAAGGGTCCTTCACACCCTTGCTGCAACTCAAGAAGTTCGCCGACATACCCGTCTCAACTCGAGAGGAAGTACGAGAGTCCCGCCCACATCCAGAGAAGCCCCGTTTCCGCCTCCTAGCTCGAGAGGAGGGATCCTTTCCCTGGGTGCTCGGGAAAGAATTCCCCGACGTTCAGAACGCATCTCAAGGGGAGGCGCTCTCCACAGGAAAGGCGAGAGGAACTCCAGGGTCGTGCCACCGTTCCCTGAGTACTCCAGATGTCTCAGTCCTTTCCAGGGAAACCTGTATTCCCTGCCACTGCCTTGACTTTCAAGCCGAGGATCGACTCACACCACAGTGGCACTTGGGACAGACCTGTGGAAAAGCCTCGTTGGAAAAACCTCTTGGGAAAGCTTTCCTGAGGAAGCCTCGAGGGAAAGCCACTGATCCCTTCATCCACGCGACGGCGAGCATGACACCGCTGCTACACCTCCGGAGGAATGCGCAGGTGCATGCCCCCACTCGAGACGGACTACTGGCTCCCCTGGGGAGACTCCAGAAGTACCCCAAGATCCATGTCAGCACTGGAGAGGAATCCTCAGGTTCCGGGCACCGACTCCACACAAGGTCTTAGGCCCCGGCATCGACGGGGAAGGAATCCCGAGAGGGGCCCCTAGCAACTCGCATGGGTACTGGCCTTTCCTGAGGCCACCAGAGCGGGTCCCTGAGGTCCCCGTCGTAAGTCCGAGAGCACCTGCCGCAACTCGAGAAAATCCAGGAGGTTCTCCCCTCCAGGCGAGATGAGGCCCATTTCCCGCTGAGGCGTCTCCAGGCTAATCACACCTAAACTCTGGAAATTCCAAAGGGTCATTCACACCCTTGCTGCAACTCAAGAAGTTCCCCGACATACCCGTCTCCACTGGAGAGGAAGCTCGAGAGTCCCGCCCACATCCAGAGGAGCCCCGTGTCCGCCTCCTAGCTCGAGAGGAGGGATCCTTTCCCTGTGTGTTTGGGAATGAATTCCCGGCGTTCCCGTCGCATCTCAAGATGAGGCGCTCTCCACACGACAGGCGAGAGGAACTCAAGGGTCGTGCCACCATTCGCTGAGTCCCCCAGATGGTCTCAGTCCATTCCAGGGAAAGCTGTTTTCCCTGCACTGCCTTGACTTTCTAGCCGAGGATCGACTCACACCACTGTGGCACGTGGGACAGCCCTGTGGGAAAGCCTCGTGGGAAAGCCCCGTGGGAAAGCCTCGTGGTAAAGTCTCGAGGGGAAAGCCACAGATCCCTTGATCCACGGCGAAGGGAAGCGTGACACTGCTGCTACAGGCTCTGGAGGAAATCGCACGTTCATGCCCCCACTCGAGACTACGACTGACTCCCCTGGGGAGACTCCAGAAGTACCCCAATATCCATGTCCAGTACTGGAGAGGAATCCTCAAGTTCCAGCACCGAATCCACACAAGGTCGTAGGCCCCGGCATCGACGGGAGAGGAATCCCAAGAGGCCCCTGAGCAACGCGCATGTGGACTGGCCTTTCCTGAGTCCACCAGAGCGGGTCCCTGATGTCCCCATCATAAGTCGAGAGCACCTGCCGCAACTCGAGAAAATCCAGGAGGTTCTCCCCTCCAGGCGAGATGAGGCCCATTTCCGCTGAGGCGTCTTGAGGCTAATCACACCTAACCTCTGGAACTTCCAAAGGGTCCTTCACACCCTTGCTGCAACTCAAGAAGTTCCCCGACATACCCGTCTCCACTCGAGAGGAAGCACGAGAGTCCCGCCCACATCCAGAGGAGCCCCATTTCTGCCTCTTAGCTCCAGAGGTGGGATCCTTTCCGTGCGTTGTCTGGAAAGAATTCCCCGCGTTCCCATAGCATCTCAAGAGGGGACGCTTTACACAGGAAAGGCGTATGGAACTCCAGGGTCGTTCCACCATTCCCAGAGTCCCCCAGATGTCTCAGGCCATTTCAGGGAAACCTTTTTTCCCTGCACTGCCTCGACTTTCAAGCCGAGGATCGACTCACACGACGGTGGCACGTGGGACAGCCCTGTGGGAAAGCCTCGTGGGAAAGCCACAGATCCCTTGATCCACGCGAAGGGAAGCATGACACTGCTGCTACAGCTCGGGAGGAAAGCGCACATGCATGCCCCCACTCGAGACGAGGACTGACTCCCCTGGGGAGACTCCAGAAGTACCCCAAGTTCCATGTCAGCACTGGAGAGGAATCCTCAGGTTTCGGCACCGACTCCACACAAGGTCTTATGCCGGGGTCCAGCCCCGGTTGGATCCAGGGAATTCGGAAGGTGTGGACGGCGTTGGTGTGGAAAGACTTGTTTATTTATTAATGTAAGATTAGATTCGGAAACTATAGTGTAGTAAGAAGATTAAGTGGAGGAAGAGGGCTGAATAGCTTGGTTTACGCGGACGGCCAATAAAATTCCAGACAAGGAATTTGCACCACCTTCGTTGGGCCACCGGCGCCCGCTGGAATATCTAAGGGTGCCTCGCCTTAAGCTCCCTTTCGTGCGGGTCTTAACAGCCAGGGCAAGTAAGTAGACCTGGCAAGCCTCCGCACTCCAGTTGGAGATTCAGCCTGAAGTTATAGTAAAGAGCAGAGAGAAGGAAAGGTAGAGAAGAAGAAAGAGAGAGAAAGACACGGGGGCGAGCCAGAGTCCCAAGAAACCAGGCTGAGAGACTAGTTCGAGAAGCTGGTCCGAGAAACTGGCCCCCGGCCCCTGGCCTCCTCCTTTATTGTTCAGAAGGCCTTTTATACTTTTGATAAAACATGGAGATCAATGGATAACACAAAATTATGTAGTGTTCGCAACCCAGATTCTTTCTGTATATCATTTTGTATACAAAAGGTCTCAGGTGATTTACATTATCTTCTGGCCAAGAGGCTTGTTAACACTTTTTGGCCTCTCTTCCTTAATGAATGTTAATTTTGTTTCCCCTGAAGTGTTTTTCTTTAATCTGCATCTCCTTAAAGCATTAAAGTTACATCTCTATAGAACAAAGGTGCAGTGGGTTATAACAAAGAAGGTACTTAACTCAAAGATCTAATGTTGCTAATACCAGGTAAACTACTTGTTTTTCTATAAACCAACTATATCTAAAAATAAAGGATATGAAAATTTGGCAGCAAGCATTGACCCAAAAAATGAAACTTTTAATCAGTCCTATTCTAAAGATTTTGACTCCTCGGAAACTCCTGCATTCCTAGGATGATTTAAGATTCCAGTGCTCCTGCGGTCAGAGGCCTCAAACAATCAGAAGAGCAGCTGTACGAGTCCTACAGGCAGGCTAGAAAGAAATCAGAGGGTTTTTGGATTGAAACACTCTTTCAAATGCAGAAGACTAACGGACTGAATTGGACTTTTTCCAAAAAAGTCAGAAGAGTGAAAAAGCAGAGCACAAAAACCGGCAGATTTTTGTTGGGGTACATGCTTAAAAATTTCCAGAGGGGTCCCTGAAGTCTGAGCACGCCTTGCGTATGTCAGCTTCCTTCCTCATAACCTTGTCACGGCGGGCTTCCTCACACTGGCTCCCGGCAGTCTTAGGCCCCGGCATCGATGGGAGAGGAATCCCGAGAGACCCCCGAGCAACTCGTCATGGGGACTGGCCTTTCCTGAGGCCACCAGAGCGGGTCCCTGAGGTCCCAGTCGTAAGTCGAGAGCACCTGCCGGCAACTCGAGAAAATCCAGGAGGTTCTCCCCTCCAGGCGAGATGAGGCCCATTTCCGCTGAGGCATCTTGAGGCTAATCACACCTAACCTTTGGAACTTCCTATGGGTCCTTCACACCCTTGCTGCAACTCAAGAAGTTCCCCCACATACCCGTCTCCACTCGAGAGGAAGCGCGAGAGTCCCGCGCACATCCAGAGGAGCCCCGTTTTCGCCTCTTGCTCGATAGGAGGGATCCTTTACCTGCGTGGTCGGGAAAGAATTACCGGCGTTCCCTTCGCATCTCAAGAGGAGGCACTCTCCACAGGAAAGGCGAGAGGAACTCCAGGGTCATGCCACCATTCCCAGAGTCCCCCAAATATCTCAGTCCATTCCAGGGAAACCTGTTTTCCGTGCACTGCCTCGACTTTCAAGCCGAGGATCTATTCACACCACGGTGGCACGTTGGACAGCCCTGTGGGAAAGCCTCGTGGGAAAGCCTCGTGTGAAAGCCTCATGGGAAAGCCTCGAGGGAAAGCCACAGAAACCTTGATCCACGCGAAGGGAAGTGCGACACTGCTGCTACAGCTGGGGAGGAAAGCGCACGTGCATGGCCCCACTCGAGACGAGAACTGACTCCCCTGGGGAGACTCCAGAAGTACCCCAAGATCAATGTCAGCACTGGAGAAGAATCCTCAGGTTCCGGAACCGACACCACACAAGGTATTAGGCCCCGGCATCGATGGGACAGGAATCCCGAAAGGCCTCCCATCAACTCGCATGGGGACTGGACTTTCCGAAGGCCACCAGAGCGTGTCCCTGAGGTCCCAGGCGTAAGTCGAGAGCACCTGCCGCAACTCGAGAAAGCACAGGAGGTTCTCCGATCCAGGCGACATGAGGCCCATTTCCGCTGAGGCTTCTCGAGGCTAATCACACCTAACCTCTGGAACTTCCAAAGGGTCCTTCACACCCTTGCTGCAACTCAAGAAGTTCCGCAACTTACCCGTCTCCACTCGAGAGGAAGCACGAGAGTTCCGCCCACATCCAGAGGAGCCCCGTTTCCGCCTCCTAGCCTGAGAGGAGGGATCCTTTCACTGCGTGGTCGGGAAAGAATTCCCGGCGTTCCCGTCGCATCTCAAGAGGAGGTGCTCTCCACAGGAAAGTCGAGAGGAACTCCAGGGTCGTGCCACCAATCCCAGAGTCCCCAGATGTCTCAGTCCATTCCAGGGAAACCTGTTTTCCCTGCACTGCCTCGACTTTCAAGCCGAGGATCGACTCACACCACGGTGGCACGTGGGACAGCCCTGTGGGAAAGCCTCGTGGGAAAGACACAGAAACCTTGATCCACTCGAAGGGAAGCGAGGACACTTCTGCTAAAGCTCGGGAGGAAAGCGCACGTGCATGCCCCACTCCAGACGAGGACTGACTTCCCTGCGGAGACTCCAGAAGTACCCCAAGATCCATGTCAGCACTGGTGAGGAATGCTCAGATTCCGGCACCGACTCCACACAAGATATTAGGCACCGGCATCGTCGGGAGAGAATCCCAAGAGGCCCCGAGCAACTCGCATGGGGACTGGCCTTTCCTGAGCCACCAGAGCAGGTCCCTGAGGTCCCCCTCGTAAGTGGAGAGCACCTGCCGCAACTCAAGAAAATCCTGGAGGTTCTGCCCTCCAGGTGAGGAGGCCCATTTCAGCCTAGGCGTCTCGAGGCTAATCAGACCTAACCTCTGGAACTTCCAAAGGGTCATTCACATCCTTGCTGCAACTCAAGAAGTTCCCCAACTTACCCGTCTCCACTCGAAAGGAAGCACGAGAGTCCCGCCCACATCCAGAGGAGACCCGTTTCCGCCTCCTAGCTCGAGGGCAGGGATCCTTTCCCTGCGTGGACGGGAAAGAATTCCCGGCGTTCCCGTCGCATCTCAAGCGGAGACGCTCTCAAAAGGAAAGGCGAGAGGAACTCCAGGGTCGTGCCACCATTCCCAGAGTCCCCGAGATGTCTCAGTCCATTCCAGGGAAACCTGTTTTCCCTGCACTGCCTCGACTTTCAAGCCGAGGATCGACTCACACCACGGTGGCACGTGGGACAGACCTGTGGGAAAGACTCGTCGGAAAGCCTCTTGGGAAAGCCTAGAGGGAATGCCACAGATCCCTTGATCCACAGCGAAGGTAAGCGCGACACTGCTGCAACAGCTCGGGAGGAAAGCGCACGTGCATGCCCCCACTGGAGACGAGGACCGACTCCATTGAGGAAACTCCAGAAGTACCCCAAGATCCATGTCAGCACTGGAGAGGAAACCTCAGGTTCCGACAGTGACTCCACACAAGGGTTAGGCCCCAGCATCGACGGGAGAGGAATCCCGAGAGGCCCCCGAGCAACTCGCATGGGGACTGGCCTTTCCTGAGGCCACCAGAGCGGGTTTCCTGAGGTTCCCGTCGTAAGTCGAGTGCACCTGCCGCAACTCGAGAAAATCCAGGAGGTTCTCCCCTCCAGGCGAGATGAGGCCCGTTTCCAATGAGGCTTCTCCAGGCAAATCACACCTAAATTCTGGAACTTACAAAGGGTCCTTCACACCCTTGCTGCAACTCAAGAAGTTCCCCGACATACTCATCTCCACTTGAGAGAAGCACGAGAGTCCCGACCACATCCAGAGGAGCCCCGTTTCTGCCTCCTAGCTCGAGAGGAGGGATCCTTTCCCTGTGTGGTCGGGAAAGAATTCCCGGCGTTCCCGTCGCATCTCAAGAGGAGGCGCTTTCCACAGGAAAGGCGAGAGAAACTCCAAGGTCGTGCCACCATTCCCAGAGTCCCCTAGATGTCTCAGTCCATTCCAGGGAAACCTGTTTTCCCTGCACTGCCTCGACTTTCAAGCCAAGGTTCGACTCACACCACGGTGGCACTTGGGACAGCCCTGTGGGAAAGCCTCGTGGGAAAGCCTCGAGGGAAAGCCACAGATTCCATGAGCCACGCGAATGGAAGCGGGACACTGCTGCTACAGCTCGGGAGAAAAGCGCACGTCCGTTCCCCCTCTCGAGACGAGGACTGACTCCCCTGGGGAGACTCCAGACATACCCCAAGATCCATGTCAGCATTGGAGACGAATCCTCAGGTTCCGGCACCGACTCCACACAAGATCTTAGGCCCCGGCATCGAAGGGAGAGGAATCCGAGAGGCCCCGAGCAACTCGCATGGGACTGGCCTTTCCTGAGGCCACCAGAGCGGGTCCCTGAGGTCCCCGTCGTAAGTCGAGAGCACCTGCCGGAACTCGAGAAAATCCAGGAGGTTCTCCCATCCAGGCGAGATGAGGCCCATTTCCGCTGAGGTGTCTTGAGGCTAATCACACCTAAACTCTGGAACTTCCAAAGGGTCCTTCACACCCTTGCTGCAACTCAAGAAGTTCCCCGACATACCCGTCTCCACTCGAGAGGAAGCACGAGAGTTCCGCCCACATCCAGAGGAGCCCCGTTTCTGCCTCCTAGCTTGAAAGGTGGGATCCTTTCCCTGCGTGTTCTGGAAAGAATTCCCGGCGTTCCCGTCCCATCTCAACAGGAGGCGCTCTCCACAGGAAAGGCGAGAGGAACTCCAGGGTCCTGCCACCATTCCCAGAGTCCCCCAGATGTCTCAGTCCATTCCAGGGAAACCTGTTTTCCCTGCACTGCCTCGACTTTCAAGCCGAGGATCCACTCACACCACCGTGGCACGTGGGACAGCCCTGTGGGAAAGCCTCGTGGGAAAGCCTCGTGGGAAAGCCTCGAGGGAAAGCCACAGATCCCTTGATCCAGGCGAAGGGAAGCGTGACACTGCTGCAAAAGCTTATGAGGAAACCGCACGTGTATGCCCCCACTCGAGACGAGGACTGACTCCCCTGGGGAGAGTCCAGAAGTACCCCAATATCCAGGTCAGAACTTTAGAGGAATCCTCAGGTTCCGGCACCCACTCCACACAAGATCTTAGGCCCCGGCATCGAAGGGAGGGGAATCCGAGAGGCCCCGGAGCCAACTCGCATGGCGACTGGCCTTTCCTGAGGCCACCAGAGCGGGTCCCTGAGGTCCCCGTCGTAAGTCGAGAGCACCTGCCGCAACTCCGAGAAAATCCAGGAGGTTCTCCCCTCCAGGCGAGATGAGGCCCATTTCCGCTGAGACGTCTCGAGGCTAATCACACCTAAACTCTGGAACTTCCAAAGGTTCCTTCACACCCTTGCTGCAACTCAAGAGGGTCACCGACATACCCGTCTCCACTCGAGAGGAAGCACGAGAGTCCCACCCACATCCAGAGGAGCCCCGTTTCCGCTCCAAGCTCGAGAGGAGGGATCCTTTCCCTGTGTGTTCGGGAAAGAATTCCGGGAGTTTCCGTCGCATCTCAAGAGGAGGCGCTCTCCACAGGAAAGGCGAGAGGAACTCCACGGTCGTGCCACCATTCCCAAGGGCCCCGAGATGTCTCAGTCCATTCCAGGGAAACCTGTTTTCCCTGCACTGCCTCGACTTTCAAGCCGAGGCCTCGACTCACACCACGGTGGCACGTAGGACAGCCCTGTGCGAAAGCCTCGTGGGACAGCCCTTTGGGAAACCCTCGTGGGAAAGCTTTGATTGGAAAGCCTCGAGGGAAAGGCACAGATCCCTTGATACAGGAGAAGGAAGGGTGACACTGCAGCTACAGCTCGGGAGGAAAGCGCACGTGCATGCCCCCACTCGAGACGAGAACTGACTCCCCAGGGGAGACTCCAGAAGTACCCCAAGATCCATGTCAGCACTGGAGAGGAATCCTCAGGTTCCGGCACCGACTCCACACAAGATCTTAGCCCCGGCATCGAAGGGAGAAGAATCCCGAGAAGCCACCGAGCAACTCGCCATGGGGACTGGCCTTTCCTGAGGCTACCAGAGTGGGTCCCTGAGGTCCCAGTCGGAAGTCCGAGAGCACCTGCCCCAACTCGAGAAAATCTAGGAGGTTCTCCCATCCACGCGAAATGAGGCCCATTTTCGCTGAGGCGTCTCGAGGCTAATCACACCTAACCACTGGAACTTACAAAGGGTCCTTCACACCCTTGCTGCAACTCAAGAAGTTCCCCGACATACCCGTCTCCACTCGAGAGGAAGCACGAGAGTCCCGCCCTCATCCAGAGGAGCCCCGTTTCCGCCTCCTAGCTCGAGAGGAGGATCCTTTCCCTGCGTGGTGAGGAAAAGAATTCCCGGCATTAACGTCGCATCTCAAGAGGAGCGCTCTCCACAGGAAAGGCGAGAGCATCTCCAGGGTCGTTCCACATTCCCAGAGTCCCCCAGATGTCTCAGTCCATTCCAGGGAAACCTGTTTTCCCTGCACTGCCTCGACTTTCAAGCCCAGGCTCGACTCACACCACGGTGGCACGTAGGACAGCCCTGTGGGAAAGCCTCGTGGGAAAGCCTCGAGGGAAAGCCCCTGATCCTTTGATCCATGCGAAGGGAAGCACGACACTGCTGCTACAGCTCGGAGGAAAGCGCACGTGAATGCCCCCACTCGAGACGAGGACTGACTCCCTGGGGAGACTCCAGAAGTACCCCAGGATCCATGTCAGCATTGGAGAGGAATCCTCAGGTTGTGGCACTGACTCCACACAAGGTCTTAGGCCCCAGCATCGACGTTAGAGGAATCCCGAGAGCCCCCGTGCAACTCGCATGGGACTGGCCTTTCCTGAGGCCACCAGAGCGGGTCCCTGAGGTCCCCGTCTAAGTCGAGAGCACCTGCCGCAACTCGAGAAAATCCAGGAGGTTCTCCCCTCCAGGCGAGATGAGGCCCATTTCTGCTGAGGCGTCTCGAGACTATACACACCTATCCTCTGGAACTACCAAAGGGTCCTTCACACCCTTGCTGCAACTCAAGAAGTTCCCGACATACCTCTCCCACTCGAGAGGAAGCACGAGAGTCCCGCCCACAACCAGAAGAGCCCCGTTTCCGCCTCCTAGCTCGAGATGAGGGATCCTTTCCCTGCGTGGTCGGGAAAGAATTCCCGGCATTCCCGTCGCAACTCAAGAGGGGCGCTCTCAACAGGAAAGGCGAGAGGAAATCCAGGATCGTGCCACCATTCCCAGAGTCCTCCAGATGTTTCAGTTCATTCCAGGGAAAACCTTTTCCCTGCACTGCCTCGACTTTCAAGCCCGAGGATCGACTCACACCACGGTGGCACGTGGACAGCCCTGTGGGAAAGCCTAGTGGGAAAGCCTCCTGGAAAACCTCGAGGAAACCGCAGATCCCTTGATCCACGCGAAGGAAGCGCGAGACTGCTGCTACAGCTCGGGAGGAAAGCGCACGTGCATGCCCCACTCGAGAGGAGACTGACTCCCCTGGGATACTCCAGAAGTACCCAAAATCCATGTCAGCACTGGAGAGGAATCCTCAGTTCCAGCACTGACTCCACACAATCTTAGGCCCAGCATCGACGGGAGGAATCCGAGACCCCCGAGAAACTCGCATGGGGACTGGCCTTTCCTGAGGCACAAGAGCGGGTCCCTGAGGTCCCCGTTGTTAAGTCGAGAGCACCTGCCGCAACTCGAGAAAATCCAGGAGGTTCTCCCCTCCAGGCTAGATGAGGCCCATTTCCGCTGAGGCGTCTCGAGGCTAATCACACTTAACCTCTGGAACATCCAAAGGTTCCTTCACACCCTTGCTGCAACTCAAGAAGTTCCCCGACCTACTCGTCTCCACTCGAGAGGAAGCACGAGAGTTCCACCCACATCCAGAGGAGACCCGTTTCCGCCTCCTAGCTCGAGAGGAGGGATCCTTTCCCTGCTGGTCGGGAAAGAATTCCCGGCATTCCCGTCGCATCTCAAGAGAGGCTCTCTCACAGGAAAGGCGAGAGAACTCCAGGGTCGTGCCTC
>NW_017216672.1:0-13040 GCF_001704415.2 Capra hircus | reverse complement strand
TCGTGCCACCATTCCAGACCCCAGATGTCTCAGTCCATTCCAGGGAAACCTGTTTTCCCTGCACTGCCTCGACTTTCAAGCGAGGATCAACTCACACCACGGTGGCACGTGGGACAGCCCTGTGGGAAAGCCTCGTGGGAAGCCTAGTGGGAAAGCTCTAGGGAAAGCCACAGATCCCTTGATCCACGCGAAGGGAAGCGTGACACTGCTGCTACAGCTCGGAGGAAAGCGCACGTGCATGCCCCCCATCGAGACGAGGAATGACTCCCCTGGGGAGACTCCAGAAGTACCCCAAGATCCATGTCAGCACTGGAGAGGAATCCTCAGGTTCCGGCACCGACTCCACACAAGGTCTTAGGTACCGCATTGACGGAGAGGAATCCCGAGAGCCCCCAAGCAACTCCTGGGGACTGGCCTTTCCTGAGGCCACCAGAGCGGGTCCCTGAGGTCCCCGTCGTAAGTCGAGAGCACCTGCCGCAACTCGAGAAAATCCAGGAGGTTCTCCCCTCCAGGCGAGATGAGGCCCATTTCCGCTGAGCGTCTCGAGGCTAATCACACCTAAACTTCTGGAACTTCCAAAGGGTCCTTCACACCCTTGCTGCAACTCAAGAAGTTCCCCGACATACCCGTCTCCACTCGAGAGGAAGCACGAGAGACCGCCCACATCCAGAGGAGCCCCGTTTCCGCCTCCTAGCTCGACAGGGGGGATCCTTTCCCTGCGTGTTTGGGAAAGAATCCCGGCGTTCCCGTCGCATCTCAAGAGGAGGCGCTCTCCACAGGAAAGGCGAGAGGAACTCCAGGGTCGTGCCACCATTCCCAGAGTCCCCCAGATTTCTCAGTCCATTCCAGGGAAACCTGTTTTCCCTGCACTGCCTCGACTTTCAAGCCGAGGATCGACTCACACCACGGTGGCACGTGGGACAGCCCTGTGGGAAAGCCTCATGGGAAGGCCTAGTGGGAAAGCCTCGAGGGGAAGCTACAGATCCCTTGATCCATGCAAAGGGAAGCGTGATACTGCTGCTACAGCTCAGGAGGAAAGCGCACGTGCATGCCCCACTCGAAACGAGGTCTGACTCCCCTGGGAGACTCCAGAAGTACCCCAAGATCCATGTCAGCACTGGAGAGGAATCCTCAGGTTCTGGCACCGACTCCACACAAGGTCTTAGGCCCGGCATCGACGGGAGAGGAATCCCGAGAGGCCCCAGAGCAACTCGCATGGGATTGGCCTTTCTTGGGGCCACCAGAGCGGGTCCCTGAGGTCCCCGTCGTAAGTCGAGAGCACCTGACGCAACTCGAGAAAATCCAGGAGGTTCTCCCCTCCAGGCGAGATGAGGCCCATTTCCGCTGAGGCGTCTCGATAATCACACCTAACCTCTGGAACTTCCAAAGGGTCCTTCACACCCTTGCTGCAACTCAAGAAGTTCCCCGACATACCCGTCTCCACTCGAGAGGAAGCACGAAAGTCCCGCCCACATCCAGGAGCCCCATTTCCGCCTCCTAGCTCGAGAGGAGGGATCCTTTCCCTGCGTGGTCGGGAAAGAATTCCTGGCGTTCCCGTCGCATCTCAAGTGAGGCACTATCCACAGGAAAGGCGAGAGGAACTCCAGGGTCGTGCCACCATTCCCAGAGTCCCCCAGATGTCTCAGTCCATTCCAGGGAAACCTGTTTTCCCTGCACTGCCTCCACTTTCAAGCCGAGGATCAACTCACACCACGGTGGCACGTGGGACAGCCCTGTGGGAAAGCCTCGTGGGAAGGCCTAGTGGGAAAGCTCTAGGGAAAGCCACAGATCCCTTGATCCACGCGAAGGGAAGCGTGACACTGCTGCTACAGCTCGGAGGAAAGCGCACGTGCATGCCCCATCGAGACGAGGAATGACTCCCTGGGGAGACCCCAGAAGTACCCCAAGTCCATGTCAGCACTGGAGAGGAATCCTCAGGTTCCGGCACCGACTCCACACAAGGTCTTAGGTACCGCATCGACGGAGAGGAATCCCGAGAGCCCCCCAAGCAACTCTCCTGGGGACTGGCCTTTCCTGAGGCCACCAGAGCGGGTCCCTGAGGTCCCCGTCGTAAGTCGAGAGCACCGGCCGCAACTCGAGAAAATCCAGGAGGTTCTCCCCTCCAGGCGAGATGAGGCCCATTTCCGCTGAGCCTCTCGAGGCTAATCACACCAAACTCTGGAACTTCCAAAGGGTCCTTCACACCTTGCTGCAACTCAAGAAGTTCCCCGACATACCCGTCTCCACTCGAGAGGAAGCACGAGAGACCCGCCCACATCCAGAGGAGCCCGTTTCCGCCTCCTAGCTCGACAGGGGGATCCTTTCCCTGCGTGGTTGGGAAAGAATTCCCGGCGTTCCCGTCGCATCTCAAGAGGAGGCGCTCTCCACAGGAAAGGCGAGAGGAACTCCAGGGTCGTGCCACCATTCCCAGAGTCCCCCAGATGTCTCAGTCCATTCCAGGGAAACCTGTTTTCCCTGCACTGCCTCGACTTTCAAGCCGAGGATCGACTCACACCACGGTGGCACGTGGGACAGCCCTGTGGGAAAGCCTCGGGAAGGCCTAGTGGGAAAGCCTCGAGGGAAAGCACAGATCCCTTGATCCATGCAAAGGGAAGCGTGACACTGCTGCTACAGCTCGGAGGAAAGCGCACGTGCATGCCCCCCACTCGAGACGAGGACTGACTCCCCTGGGGAGACTCCAGAAGTACCCCAAGATCCATGTCAGCACTGGAGAGGAATCCTCAGGTTCCGCACCGACTCCAAACGGTCTTAGGCCCGGCATCGACGGGAAAGGTTCCCGAGAGGCCCCACATCAACTCTCATGGGGACGGGCCTTTCTGAGGCCACCAGAGCGGGTCCCTGAGGTCCCCATCGTAAGTCGAGAGCACCTGCCGCAACTCGAGAAAATCCAGGAGGTTCTCCCCTCCAGGCGAGATGAGGCCCATTTCCGCTGAGGCGTCTCGAGGCTAATCACATCGAATATCTGAACTTTCAAAGGGTCCTTCACACCCTTGCTGCAACTCAAGAAGTTCCCCGACATACCCGTCTCCACTCGAGAGGAAGCACGAGAGTCCCGCCCTCATCCAGAGGAGCCCTTTCCGCCTCCTTGCTCGAGAGGAGGATCCTTTCCCTGTGTGGTCGGGAAAGAATTCCCGGCATTCCGTCGCATCTCAAAAGGAGGCGCTCTCCACAGGAAAGGCGAGGAACTCCAGGGTCGTTCCACCATTCCCCGAGTCCCCCAGGTATATCAGTCCATTCCAGGGAAACCTGTTTTCCCTGCACTGCCTCGACTTTCAAGCGACGATCGACTCACACCACGTTGGCACGTGGGACTGCCCTGTGGGAAAGCCTCGTGGGAAAGCCTCAAGCGAAAGCCACAGATCCCTTGATCCACGCCTATGAATGCATGACACTGCTGGTACAGCTCGGGAGGAATGCGTACGTGCATGCCCCCACTCGAGACGAGGACTGACTCCCCTGGGAGACTCCAGAAGTACCCCAACATCCATGTCAGCACTGGAGAGGAATCTTCAGTTTCCGGCACCGACTCCACACAAGCTCTTAGGTCCCGGCATCGACGGGAGAGGAATCCCGAGAGGCTCCCGAGCAACGCCATGGGGACTGGCCTTTCCTTAGGCCACCAGAGCGGGTCCCTGAGGTCCCCGTCGTAGATCGAGAGCACCTGCCGCAACTCGAAAAAATGCAGGAGGTTCTCCCCTCCAGGCGAGATGAGGCCCATTTCCGCTGAGGCGTCTCGAGGCTAATCATATCTAACATCTGGAACTTCCTAACGGTCCTTCACACCCTTGCTGCAACTCAAGAAGTTCCCCGACTAACCCGTCTACACTCGAGAGGAAGCACGAGAGTCCCGCCCCATCCAGAGGAGCCCGTTTCCGCCTCCTATCTCGAGAGGAGGATCCTTTCCCTGCGTGGTCGGGAAAGAATTCCCTGGGTTCCCGTCTCATCTCAAGAGGAGGCGCTCTCCACAGGAAAGGCGAGAGGAACTCCAGGGTCGTGCCACATTCACAGAGACCCCCAGATGTCTCAGTCCATTCCAGGGAAAACTGTTTTCCCTGCACTGCCTCGACTTTCAAGCCGAGGATCGACTCACACCATGGTGGCACGTGGGACAGCACTGTGGAAAGCCTCGTGGGAAAGCCTCGTGGGAAAGCCTCGAGTGAAAGCCACAGCTCCCTTGATCCACGCGAAGGGAAGCGTGACACTGCTGCTACTGTTCGGGAGTAAAGTGCACGTGCATGCCCCCACTCGAGACGAGGACTGACTCCCCTGGGGAGACACCAGAAGTACCCCAAGGTCCATGTCAGCACTGGAGAGGAATCCTCAGGTTCCGGCACCGACTCCACACAAGGTCTTAGGCCCCAGCATCGATGGGAGAGGAATCCCCGAGAGGCCCCGAGCAACTCGCATGGGGACTGGCCTTTCCTGAGGCCACCAGAGCGGGTCCCTGAGGTCCCCGTCGTAAGTAAAGAACACCTGCCGCAACTCGAGAAAATCCAGGAGGTTCTCCCCTCCAGGCGAGATGAGGCCGGTTTCCGCTGAGGCGTCACCAGGCTAATCACACCTAAGCTCTGGAACTTCCAAAGTGTCCTTCACACCCTTGCTGCAACTCAAGAAGTTCCCCGACATACCCGTCTCCACTCGAGAGGAAGCACGAGAGTCCCGCCCACATCCAGAGGAGCCCCGTTTCCGCATCCTAGCTCGAGAGGAGGGATCCTTTCACTGCGTGGTCGGAAATGAATTCCCGCCGTTTCGGTCACATCTCAAGTGGAGGCGCTCTCCACAGGAAAGGTGAGAGGTACTCCAGGGTCGTGCCACCATTCCCAGTGTCCCCCAGATGTCTCAGTCCATTCCAGGGAAACCTGTTTTCCCTGCACTGCCTCGACTTTCAAGCCGAGGATCGACTCACACTACGGTGCCACGTGGGACAGCCCTGTGGGGAAGCCTCGAGGGAAAGCCACAGATCCCTTAATCCACGTGAAGGGAAGCGTGACACTGCTGCTACAGCTCGGGAGGAAAGCGCACGTGCATGCCCCCACTCGAGACAAGGACTGACTCCCCTGGGGAGACTCCAGAAGTACCCCAAGATCCATGTCAGCACTGGAGAGGAATCCTCAGGTTCCGGCACCGACTCCACACAAGGTCTTAGGCCCCGGCATCGACGGGAGAGGAATCCCGAGAGGCCCCGAGCAACTCGCATGGGACTGGCCTTTACTGAGGCCGCCAGAGCGGGTCCCAGGGGTCCCCGTCGTAAGTCGAGAGCACCTGCCGCAACTCGAGAAAATCCAGGAGGTTCTCCCCTCCAGGCGAGATGAGGCCCATTTCCGCTGAGGCGTCTCGAGGCTAATCACACCTAACCTCTGGAACTTCCAAAGGTCCTTCACACCCTTGCTGCAACTCAAGAAGTTCCCCGACATACCCGTCTCCACTCGAGAGGAAGCACGAGAGTCCCGCCCACATCCAGAGGAGCCCCGTTTCCGCCTCCTAGCTCGAGAGGAGGGATCCTTTCCCTGCGTGGTCGGGAAAGAATTCCCGGCATTCCCGTCGCATCTCAAGAGGAGGCGCTCTCCACAGGAAAGGCGAGAGGAACTCCAGGGTCGTGCCACCATTCCCAGAGTCCCCAGATGTCTCAGTCCATTCCAGGGAAACCTGTTTTCCCTGCACTGCCTCGACTTTCAAGCCGAGGATCGACTCACACCACGGTGGCACGTGGGACAGCCCTGTGGGAAAGTCTCGTGGGAAAGCCTCGTGGGAAAGCCTGAGGAAAGCCACAGATCCCTTGATCCACGCGAAGGGAAGCATGACGCTGCTGCTACAGCTCGGGAGGAAAACGCACGTGCATGCCCCCACTCGAGACGAGGACTGACTCCCCTGGGGAGACTCCAGAAGTACCCCAAGATCCATGTCAGCACTGGAGAGGAATCCTCAGGTTCCAGCACCGACTCCACACAAGGTCTTAGACCCCGGCATCGATGGAAGAGGAATCCCGAGAGGCCCCCGAGCAACTCGCATGGGGAATGGTCTTTCCTGAGGCCACCAGAGCAGGTCCCTGAGGTCCCCGTCATAATTGGAGAGCACCTGCCACAACTCGAGAAAATCCAGGAGGTTCTTCCTTCCAGGCGAAATGAGGCCCATTTCCGCTGAGGCGTCTCGAGGCTAATCACACCTAAACTCTGGAACTTCCAAAGAGTCCTTCACACCCTTGCTGCAACTCAAGAAGTTCCCCGACATTCCCGTCTCCACTCGAGAGGAAGCTCGAGAGTCCCGCCCACATCCAGAGGAGCCCCGTTTCCGCCTCCTAGCTCGAGACGGGGAATCCTTTCAGTGTGTGGTCGGGAAAGAATTCCCGGTGTTCCCGTCGCCTCTCAAGAACAGGCGCTCTCCACAGGAAAGGCCAGAGGAACTCCAGGGTCGTGCCACCATTCCCAGAGTCCTCCAGATGTCTCAGTCCATGCCAGGGACACCTGTTTTCCCTGCACTGCCTCGACATTCATGCAGATGATCGACCCACACAACGGTGGCACTTGGGACAGCCCTGTGGGAAAGCCTGTTTGGAAAACTTGGTGGGAATGCCCAGAGGGAAAGCCACAGATCCCTTGATCGTCGGGCCGGGAAGACTGACACTGGTTCTAGAGCTCGGGAGGAAAGCGCACGTGCATGCCCCCACTCGAGATGAGGACTGAATCGCCTGGGGAGACTCCAGAAGTACCCCAGGATCCATGTCAGGCCTGGAGAGAAATCCTCACGTTCCGGCCCCAACTCCAGACAAGGTCTTAGGTTCCGGCATCTACGGTAGAGGAATCCAGGGAGGTCCCCTAGCAACTCGCATGGGGACCTGCCTTTCCTGAGGCCACCAGAGCGGGTCCCTGAGGTCCCCGTCGTAAGTCGAGAGCACCTGCCGCAAGTCGAGAAAATCCTGGAGGTTCTCCCCTCCAGGCGAACAGAGGCGAATTATTGCTGAAGCATCTCGAGGCCAATCACACCTACCCCCTGAACCGTCCAAAGGTTCCTTCACACCCTTGCTGCAACTCAAGAAGTTCCCCGATATACCCGTATGCACTCGAGAGGAAGCAGAAGGGTCCCGCCCACATCCAAAGGAGCCCCGTTTCCGCCTCTTTGCTCGAGATGAGGGATCCTTTCCCTACTTGGTCGAAAAAGAATTCCCGAGGTTCCCGTCGCATCTCAAGAGGAGGCCCTCTCCACAGGAAAGGGGATAGGTACTCCAGGTCAGGCCACCATTCCAAGAGTCCCCCAGATGTCTCAGTCCATTTCAGAGGAACCTGTTTTCCCCAAACTGCCTCGACTTTCACGCCGAAGATCGACTCAAACCACAGTGGCACGTGGGACAGCCCTGTGGTAAAGCCTCGTAGGAAAGCCTCGTGGGAAAGCCTTGAGGGAAAGCCTCGAGGGAAAGCCACAGATCCCTTGATCCACGCGATGGGAAGCGTGACACTGCTTCCACAGCTCAGGAGGAAAGCGCACGTGCATGCCCCCACTCGAGACGAGGACTGACTCCCCTGGGGAGACTCCAGAAGTACCCCAAGATCCATGTCAGCACTGGAGAATAATTCTCAGTTTACGGCCCCGACTTCACAAAAGGTCTTAGGCCCCAGCATTGAAGGGAGAGGAATCCTGAGAGGCCAATAAGCAACTCGCACGGAGAGTGGCCTTTCCTGAGGCCACCAGATAGGGTCCCTGTGGTCCCCGTCGTAAATCGAGAGCACCTACCGCAACTCGAGAAAATCCTGGAGATTCTCCCCTCCAGGCTAGATGAGGCCCATTTCCGCTGAGGCGACTCGAGGCTAATCACATCTAACCTTTGGAACTTCCATAGGGTCCTTCACACCCTTGCTGCAACTCAAGAAGTTCCCCGACATACCCTTGTCCACTCGAGAGGAAGCGCGAGCGTCCCTTGCACATCCAGAGAAGGCCCTTTTCCTCCTTGTAGCTCGAGATGAGGGATCCTTTCCCTGCGTGGTCGGGAAAGAATTCCTGGCATTCCCGTCGCATCCAAGAGGAAGCGCTCTCCACAGGAAAGGCGAGAGGAACTCCAGGGTCGTGCCACCATTCCAAGAGTCCCCCAGAGGACTGAGTCCATTCCAAAGGAAACTCTTTTACCTGCACTGCCTTGACTGTCACGTCGAGGATCGACTCACACCACGGTGGCACGTGGGACAGCCCTGTGTGTTAGCCTCGTGGGAAAGCCTCATGGGAAATCCTACAGGGAAAGCCACACATCCCTTGATCCACCCGTCGGGTAGCATGACACTGCTGCCACCGTTAGGGAGGAAAGCCCACGTGCATTTCCCCACTCGAGACGAGGACTGACTCCCCTGGGGAGAGTCCAGAAGTACCCAAAAATCCACGTCAGCACTGGAGAGGAATCCTCAGTTTCCGGTCCCAACTCAACACAAGGTCTTTGACTCGGGAAATGCAAGCAGTTAAAAGATCTCTCCTTTGGAGCCTCGAGGGGGGATCGGGGCTTCTCTGGATGTGGGCGGGACCCTCGTGCTTCCTTTGAGTGTAGACGGGTATGTCGGGAAAGCTCTTGAGTTGCAGCAAGTGTGTGAAGGAACCATTGGAAGTTCCAGAGGTTAGGTGTGCTTAGCCTCTAGATGCGTCAGTGGAAATAGGCCTCATTTTGCCTGTAGGGGAGAACCTCCTGGATTTTCTCGAGTTACGGCAGGTGCTCTCGAATTACGACGGGGACCTCAGGGAACCTGTCTCGTGGCCTCAGGAAAGGCCAGTCCCCATGCAAGTTGCCAGGGGGACTCTCGGGATTCCTCTTGGGTCGATGCCGGGGCCTAAGACCTTGTGTGGAGTCGAGGCCGGATCCTGAGGATTCCTCTCCAGTGCTGACATGGTTCTTGGGGTACTTCTGGAGTCTCCCCAGGGAAGTCAGTCCTCGTCTCGAGTGTGGGCATGCACGTGCGCTTTCCTCCCGAGCTGTAGCAGCAGTGTCACGCTTCCTAACGCGTGGTCAAGGGATCTGTAGCTTTCACTCAAGTCTTTCCTTCAAGGCTTTCCCAAGAGTCTTTCCCACAGGGCTGTCCCACCTGCCACCATGGTGTGAGTCGATCCTCGGCTTGAAAGTCGAGGCAGTGCAGGGAAAACAGGTTCCTCTGGAATGGACTGTGACATCTGGGGGACTCTTGGAATGGTGGTACGACCCTGGAGTTCCGCTCGCCTTTCCTGTGGAGAGCGCCTCCTCTTGAGATGGGACGGGAACGCCGGGAATTCTTTCCCGACCAAGCAGGGAAAGGATCCGTCATCTCGAGGTCCGAGGCAGAAACGGGGCTCCTCTGGATGTGGGCGGGACCCTCGTGCTTCCTCTGGAGTGGAGACGGTATGTCGGGGAACTTCTTGAGTTTCAGCAAGGTTGTGAAGGAACCTTTGGAATTTCCAGAGTTTAGGTGTGATTAGCCTCGAGTGCCTCAGCGGAAATTGGCCTCATCTTGCCTGGAGGGGAGAACCTCCTGGATTTTCTCGAATTGTGGCAGGTGTTCTCAACGTACGCTGGGACCTCAGGGACCCGCTCTGGTGGCGTCAGGAAAGGCCAGTTCCCATCCGAGTGGCTACGGGGCCTCTCAGGATTCCTCTCCCGTCGATGGTGGGGCCTAAGACCTTGTGTGAAGTCGAGGCCGGTACCTGAGGATTCCTCTCCCGTGGTGACATGGTTCTTGGGGTACTTCTTGAGTCTCCCCAGGGGTGTCAGTCCTCTTCTCAGCGGGATCATGCAAGAACGCTTACCTCCTGAGCTGCAGTAGCAGTGTCACGCTGCCCGTCGCGTGGATCAAGAGATCTATGTCTTTCCCTCGAGGTATTTCTCACGGGGCTTTCCCTCGAGGCTTTCCCACGAGGCTTTCCCACATCGCTGTCCCACGTGCCACCATGGTGCCAGTCGATCCTCGGCGTGAAAATCAAGGCAGTGCAGGGAAAACAGGTTCCTCTGGAATGGACTGAGACATCTGGGGGACTCTTGGAATTGTGGCACGACCCTGGAGTTCCTCTCGCCTTTCCTGTGGAGAGCGCCTCTTCTTGAGATGCGGTGGGAACGCCGGGAATACTTTCCCGACCAAGCAGGGAAAGTCCCGTGGTCCAGCCCCGGTGGATCCAGCGTGATTCGAAGGTGGGGACGTAGTCGTCGTCTTTGGAAATATACATATTTAATCCCAGATATAAAGAGATTAGAAATGGATTGTGTAGTAGGAAGATTATTGGAGAAAAAGAGGCTGAATAACTTGGATTACGTGGAATAGCATCCATCCTCCAGTAGAGAATTCAGCCAGAAAAACGGGAGCAAAAAAGAAGCGACATGGGGGAATCAGTCTTTCCGGAAACTGATCTGATTTCTTTATTTTTGGTTTTGCTTGTATACCTCTTGTTACACATAGGGATGAATACAGAGTCACGCAGGAGTCGGCATCCTGACCTTTATCAAAATCAGGTGCTTCACATAAATGTATAAAAAAAAGGTCTTAGGGATCTTACATCATCTTCTGGCCATGAATGAGACCTGCTGACATTTTATGATCCTTTCTTTCTGATAACCAAATAAACTTATTTCTTCCAAGGGTGTTTTTTCTTAAACCAGGCACCACCCTCCAAATAAAGTTACATTCCTATAGGGTGAGGGTGTAGTGAGTTACAATCAAGAAAGGAATTTATTTAACCCAAGGTTAACATGATTAGTCTTAAAGGTGAATTCTTATTTCTCCTATATGCTTAAAGGTTAATACTTATTTCTCCTATATACTAGTTATATTCATTATAAGGGTAGGGAACATGGAGATTTATCAGCAAACATCAGCCTAACAAATGAAAATCCTTTCATCAATTCTCCCCTTAAGATCTATTTAGTCTTAAGATATGATAAAGTTACATTCTTACATAGAAAGGACACAGTGATATATAACAAAGTACAGTGATCTATTACAAAAGTGAAAATCCATTAACTCAAAAAGTCTAGTATTGCTAACATCAAAAACTGCTATATTTCCTTTGCTATATTCCAAATACATTGATTAATATATTCCCAAGTGCCTAAGGATATGGAGGCCTGGTGGCAATCATTGACTCAACAAGAAGAAAAAGTCCTATGCTAATTAAGACTCTCAAAATACTCCAAAACTCTCTGTGCTGTTTACAGTTGAGAGGCAGTAAACAATCTTGTGCCTAGTGGCAGCAGTATGGATAATCCTGTCACACAAGCTGGTCTGTCAGCAGAGAGGTTTGACCTAAAATATCCTTGTCCCACCCAGAGCAGGGAATTAGCAGCAATTTTTGACACAACAAATGAAGAACCCTTCACCAATATAATTCCTAACCAACTATACTAATAATTTCTAACTCCCCAAAATAATTTGCCTTTAGTAAGTCTAAAACATCTCATGCCTCTCAGGTTGGGAGGCTGTAAACAATCACATGTGGCCGGACAAACCTATAAAGGTGGGCTAGATAACCTTCAGAGGAGTCGGCAAGCTGAAACACTCTTGTCATGCCCAAGAATATTTATTGCCTTGAAGCTGCACGTTTACTTCTTCTCCGAGAGAAACAGTTATGGGGGAGAGCCCCCGTAAAGTCAGAAGTGTAGGTGAGAGCATAAAACAGACTCTGGTTTTGGGGTTCGATGCTCGGGAACAGGGGGTTACCTGAGGCTTGATCACGCCTTTGCGCATGCCAAGCCTCCTTCCTCATGACCTTTGCCATAGGCGGAATTCCTCACGCTGGTCCCCGGAAGGAAAGGATCCCTCATCTCGAGCGACGAGGCGGAAACGCGCCTCCTGTGGATGTAGGGGGGACCATCTTGCTTATTCTCGAGTGGAGACGGGTATGTCGGGGAACTTCTTGAGTTGCAGCAAGGGTGTAAAGTACCTTTTGGAAGTTCCAGAGGTTAGGTGTGATTAGCCTCGAGACACCTCAGTGGAAATGGGCCTCATCTCGCCTGGAGGGGAGAACCTCCTGGATTTTCTCGAGTTGCGGCAGGTGCTCTCGACTTACGACGGGGACCTCAGGGGCCAGCTCTGGTGGCCTCAGGAAAGGCCAGTCCCCATTCAAGTTTCTAGGGGGCCTCTCAGGATTCCTCTCCTGTCGATGCCGGGGCCTAAGACCTTGTGTGAAGTCGGGGCTGGAACCTGAAGATTCCTCTCCAGTGCTGACATGGATCTTGTGGTACTTCTGGAGTCTCCCCAGGGGAGTCAGTCCTCGTCTCGAGTGGGGGCATGCACGTGCGCTTTCCTCCTGAGCGGTAGCAGCAGTGTCACGCTTCCCGTCGCGTGGATCAAGGGATCTGTGGCTTTCCCTCTAGGCTTTCCCATGAGGCTTTCCCACAGGGCTGTCCCACATGCCACCTTGGTGTGAGACGATCCTCGGCGTGAAAGTCATGGCAGTGCAGGGAAAACAGGTTCCTCTGGAATGGACTGAGACATCTGGGGAACTCTTGGAATGGTGGCACGACCCTGGAGTTCCTCTGGCCTTTCCTGTGGAGAGCACTTCCTCTTGAGATGCGACGGGAACGCCAGGAATTCTTTCCCGACCACGCAGGGAAAGGATCCCTCCTCTCTAGATACGAGGCGGAAACGGGGCTCCTCTGGATGTGGGTGGGACCCTCGTGCTTCATCTCGAGTGGAGACGGGTATGTCGGTGATCTTCTTGACTTGCCGCAGGGGTGTCAAAGACCCTTTGGAAGTTCCAGAGGTTAGGTGTGATTAGCCTCGAGATGCCTCAGGGGAAATGGGCCTCATCTCGCCTGGAGGGGAGAACCTCCTGGATTATCTTGAGTTGGAGCAGGTGCTCTCGTCTTAGCATGGGGACCTCAGGGACCCGCTCCTGTGGCCTCAGAAAAGGCCAGTGCCCATGGGAGTTGCTAGGGGGCCTCTCAGGATTCCTCTCACGTCGATGCCGGGGCCTAAGACCTTGTGTGGAGAGCCCGAGCGGAGGCGGCGCGGAGCGTTTCGGTTCTCAGTGCCTGGGGCACCGGTGTGTGGTGTGAGGCTGCGGCGGAGCCTCTACACTGAAGGTGC
>NW_017216671.1:0-13040 GCF_001704415.2 Capra hircus | reverse complement strand
ACTGAACTGAACTGAACTGAACTGAGCGGAACTGAAACTAGGGACTGTTGTGTGGCAGAGGTAGAGGCCCTAGTCTGTGTATCCAAACTTGGAGTGATGGAATACAGTTTAAAGTTACTGTAAACATATGAAATTTAGAAAGATGGTTATGATAACCCTGCATGCGAGACAGCAAAAGAGACAGAGATGAATAGAACAGTCTTTTGGACTCTGTGGGAAAGGGAGAGGGTGGGATGTTTTGCAAGAATGGCATTGAAACATGTGTAATGTCATATAAGAAAAGAATCGCCAGTCTAGCTTCGATGCAGTAGAGGATGCTTGGGACTGTTGCACTGCGTTGACCCAGAGGGATGGTATGGGGAGGGCGGAGGGAGGGGGTTTAGGACTGGGAACACGTCTACACCCGTGGAGGCTTCATGTTGATGTCTGACAAAAGCAATACACTATTGTAAAGTAAAATATAAAGAAACAAAGTTACTATAAACAAAGAAAGAGAAAAAGGTTTCTCTTCAGAAATAAAATGTTTAGAATTGATTTCCATACAGATGGAAGACCTTTTCACCTACTTAGTATTAGTGAATATCTGGCTTGATATAATTTTGCTTGAACTTTATGCTAGACAGCCTATTTGACCTGGGAAGCAAATATTGTACATCTGCTTTAACCTTGGAGAATAGTCACTGGGTATTCACTTGAACGGGAAAGTAAAAATCTGTTGCAGTTGTCTCTCATCAGTGTACCCTCTGGGGAAGTCAGGATATGAAAATGAGATTGTGCATTTCTGTGCTTTGGAGTTATGTGTTCCTAGTTAGTTAAGATAATGAAGAAGTTTAATGATTCCAGATTCTTGCCTAGGAAAACACTAACATCACTGTTGCCACACCTGTATTTTGTGGTTAACAGGATCCTTTTACCACAATATATGTTTCATTCATGGACTTTCAACTTTAAAGAATTTTCTATGTGTACTGGCTCTGCCCCTACAGCTTCAGAACACTCCTCTTTAAACTGTATGGAAGACCACTTCCCAGGCCATGGTCCTTGAGTTTATTTTTATTTTTTCCTAATTTTAGTATATACAATGTATTGGGTATTTTGTCATTATGGCATAATTTTCTTCAAAGAAAAATTTGTTTTTCATGTCAAGTATGAAACATCGTACTGAAAAGTTGTCTCCTATTTAATCATGACATATGATCAGTGAGTCCACATAATAAGGAATGACAATTGGCACTTTTTAGCAGAAACCAGCACTTCCTGGTAGGTAACCTGCTTAAGAATCTGATGCATGCAGGAGACCCCAGTTTGATTTCTGGTTTGGGAGGATGCTCTGGAGAAGCAATGGGCCACTCACTCCAGTATTCTCTAGGTTTCCCTGGTGGTTTAGATAGTAAACAATCCATCTGCTCTGAGAGAGCCACTAGAAGAGTGGCCTAACAACCCACTCCAGTATTCTTGCCTGAAGAACCCATGGACAGAGGAGCTTGATAGGCTATATTCAGAGGCTCACAAAGAACCAGACATGACTGTGAGAATAAGCGGACCAGAAACCAAAATATATTTTTAAAAAAACCCTTGAAAACCTTGAAATTTGGAAGTGTTCTTAGAAAGGCATTTCAACCCTGGGAAAAAAAAAAAAAAAAAACATAAAGCAATGAACTTTACTGCTCTCTTTTCCCTATAAGATCAGAGAAGAAATGGAGTGTCATTTCCCTTTTTAGAGGCTAGCTGTTCTAGTAGAAAATATGAAATGATTAAATAAATGATTGAAACCTACTGAAATGCTGCTTTAAATAAATAAATAAACAAACAAATAAATAAATAAAACCTAATTCAAGATGGATACCAAAGCAAGAACATAATTGAAATCACTTGCTGTTGTAAGACATGGCTTCAAAAGAGAACTAAATAAATGTATATAATGATCGCTAAATTCTCTGGCAATATATTATAAAAGTTTACAGTCAATATTTTAAAGGATTTTTACACACAATAAAATAAAAATGCTTTTACTTATGCATAATTTTAAAAATCCAGAGCACTGACTACTTTTCAGACATTCCAGGCCAAGGTCATTAAACAAACTATCTACTTTATCTGCCAAACAACATGGTGGTGTGGTCGTGATTAGTTCCTAAGTCATTTCTGTCTCTTTTTCATCTCCATGGACATAGACCACCAGGCTCCTCTGCCCGTGGGGCTTCCCAGGCAAGAATACTGAGGCTGGTTTTCATTCTCTCTTCTGGAAGATGTATCTTCCCAACTCTGGATTTCTCAACCCTGGTCATCTACATTGGGAAGTGGACTCCTTACCACTGAGCCACCAGGAGAATACCCCAAAGCAACACAGTATCTACTTAAGAAGTATTTCTTGGCTTTCATATGTACTGCATCAAACTTCCAGCCTATATCATCTGCATTTGTTCAGAACTACCCTGGTGATCCATCAATTAATAGTCAGCTTCCAACGATCCTTGTCTGGAAGATCCCACATGCTGAAGTGTTACTAACCTCAGGCGACACAACTCAGGAGCTCATGTGCCAAAACTAGAGCCAGTGTTCTCCAACAAAAGAAACATCACAATGGGAAGGCTATGCAGCGTAGTGAAGGGCACCATACCACTTGCCTCAGCTAGAGAAGCCCGTGAACATCCATGACTACCTGCCCCACCAAAATAAATGCAATTTTAAAAATAACAAAAATTCATGTCAATGTATGGCGAAACCAATACAGTATTGTAAAGTAAAATAAAGTAAAATAAAAATTAAAAAAAAATAAATGGAAAAATAAATAAATAAATAAATAAATAAGACCTTAAAAAAAAAAAAAACAGTGAGTTTAGCAGAGAAGTTAGTTACATATATTTAGCAACAAGCAAATGTAATTTGCATGTTGAAAGCGCTAAAATACTTGTTTTTCGAAACGTGAATAAATGATACTGATTAGAAGAAAATTATTAAAATATTCTAGGCAATAGTTCAGCACGATGAGAGGTAAGGGTATCCCCAACCATCAGAGTTCAAATTTGTGGTGTGAATGCCTAAAAGCCTTTGAAACATCATGTTGGTCAAATAATTTGAGGATACATATATCTACTAAGCTGTTAGCTATCTCTTCTGCACCTTTATATTTCATTCTGGAGCCAGCTGGATTTTCTAAAATAATGTGTAGATTTGTTTTGTTTGTTTTACATTCTGAGGAGACTTTCCCATTCTGACCACATGCTAGGAAAGTTTTAATATATTTTCCATTAATATAATTCAAGTTTCATCTACTCTAAGCTTTCATACCATTAATCCCATATTGATTTCCTTTAGCAGGCTCTAGTGATGTTCTTCAAGCTGTTTTAGCCATTCTTTAATTTGGGTATAATGCTCACTGATTTGAATAGCAAATTAACACTTTTCTAATGTGCTTTTAGACTGTGGTGAGCTGTTCTGTTTCAGGGTTTTGGTTGGAAAACCCTGCCTTATTGTTAGGCTGCAGTATCTTCTGATACCAAAGGAAAGACTACAAATATTCCAAACAAATTTGATTAAAGTAATGAACATTTTCTAAAGTGTTACAGAGTTCCTCATCAAAATATTTATTCCCATGGAAAAAATACTCCCAGCTCCTTGAGTACGTTATGATTTTATTAAGGGAATCTGTGAGAACTGACATGTCTCTGTGCATCTTGACTTCATCAACACACCTCTCTGGGGTGAAAAAACACGTTAGAATTCACATACTTCAGGAAAGCCATATTTAAATATGGAAAAAACTAGTTTCAATAACAGTAAAAATGGCTGTATGAGAAGTGGATTGATATTTTTTCTCTATTTGTCTCTGAGCATCTTCCTGAAAGTTGCGTCTTCACTTCCTACTGAAACGTTTTATTCTGCTGTTGTTCAGTTGCCCAGGCATAGTAACTCTCTGCAACATAATAAGGAATGCTATGTTCCTTATTATGCAGCACACCGCGCCTCACTGTCCATCACTATCTCCCAGAGTTTGCCTCAAATTGAGGTGCAACAAATTAGTTGTACCATCCGACCATCTCATCGTCTGTTAGGCACTTCTCCTTCTGCACTCAAGCTTTCCCAGCATCAGAGTCTTTTCCTATAGTTAGTTCTTTGCATCAGGTGGCAAAAGTATCAGAGTTTCAGCTTCAGCAAAAGTACTTCCAATGAAAATTCATGGCTGATTTCCATCAGGATTGACTGCGTTGATCTCCTTGCAGTCCAAGGGACTTGCAAGAGTCTTCTCCAACACCACAGTTCAAAATCATCAATTATTCCATGCACAACTTCCTGTCTAGTCCACCTCTCCCATCCATACATGAGTAATGGAAACTATATAGGTATGATCTGATCTACCATTCATTTCAAAGTAATGCCTCTGCTTTTGAATATGCTCTTTAGATGGTTTCAGCTTTTCTTCATAGGATCTAGCGCCTTTTAATTCCACGGCTGCAGTCACCATCTGCAGTGATTTTGGAGCCCGAGAAAATAAAGTCTATCACTGGTTCCATTTTTTCCCCATGATTTCCCTATTTGATGTGAAGTCACGGGGCCAGATGCCATGATCTTCATTTTTCAACATTGAGTTTTAAGCAAGGTTTTTCACTCTCTTCTTTCTTTCCATCAATATGCTCTTTAGTTATTCTCCACTTTCTGTCATATACGTGGTGTCAGCTGCAAATCTGCGGTTATTGATATTTCTCCAAGCAATCTTGATTCTAGTTTGGGCTTCATCCAGCCTGGCATTTCACATGATGTGCTGAATATAAGTTAAATAAGCCACATGACACTATACAGCCTTGATGTGCTGCCTTCCTAATTTGAAGCTAGTGCATTGTTCTATGTCCAGTTCTAAGTGTTGCTTCTTGACATGCCTACAGATTTCTCAGCAGGCAGCTAAAGAGATCTGGTATTTGAGTCTTTTCAGGAATTTTCCATAGCTTGTTGTCATCCACACAGTCAAAACCTTTGGCATAGTCCAAATCAGATGTAGATGTTTTTCTTGAACTCCCTTGCTTTTTCTCTGATCCCATGGATGCTGGCAATTTGATCTCTGGTTTCTCTGACTTTTCTAAATCCTGCTTTAACATCTGGAAGTTCTCGGTTCATGTACTGCTGAAGCCTAGCTTGAAGAACTTTGAACATGACTTTGCTTACATGTGAGATGTGTGCAATTGTGTGTTAGTTTAAACAATCTTTGGCATAGCTTTTCTTGAGGATTGGAGTTTAAACTAACCTTTCCAAGTTCTGTCACCCGTGCTGAGCTTTTCAAATGTGCTGGCATATTGAGTGCAGGATTTTAATGTCATAATCTGGTAAGACTTGAAATTCCACAGCTGGAAACACATTACCTCTAGTAACTTTGTTCATAGTTCTGTACTAAGGGCTCCTTGATTTCACATTCCAGGATGCCTGGTTCTGGGTGAGTAAAGCATGTTCACAGTTATGTGGATCATTAAGATCTTCTTCTTCTTCTTCTTTTTTTTTTTTCAAGTTCAGTTCTGTGTATTCTTGCCACCACTTCTTAATATATCTGCTTCTGTTAGGTCCATATATTTTCTCTCCTTTATTATGCCCATGTTTGCATGAAATGTTCCCTTGGTATCTGTAACATTCTTGAGGTGATCTCTGTTCTTTGCCATCCTATTGTTTTTCTGTGTTTCTTTGCATTGATCCCTGAGGAAGGCTTTTCTTATCTCTCCTTGCTATTCTTAAGAAAACTGCATTCAAATGGATTATCTTTCTTTTCCTCCTATGCCTTTAGCTTCTCTTCTTTTCTAAGTGATTTGTAAGGCCTCCTCAGACAAACCTTTTGCCTTTTTGCATTTATTTTTCTTGGGTATGGTTTTCTTCATTGTCTCATGCAGAATGTCATGACCCTTGGTCCATAGTTCTCCAAGCAGTCTGTCTATGAGATCTAATCCCTCAAATCTATTTGTCACATCCACTGTGTAATCATAAGGGATTGATTTTGGTCAACCCAATGGTCTAGTGGTTTTCCATACTTTCTTCAATTTAAGGCTGAAGTTTTCTTTAAGGCATTCCTCATCTGAGCCATGTCACTGTGCAGTCTTGTTTTTTTTTTTTTTTTTCTGACTGCGTAGAGCTTCTCCATCTTCGGCTGCAAAGAACATAATCAGTCTGATTTCAGCAATGACCATCTCAAGAGTCATCTCTTGTGTTGTTGGAAGCGGGTGTTTCCTATCAATGGTGAGTTCTCTTAGGGAATTCTGTTAGCCTTTGCCATACTTCATAGATATTCCAAGGTCCACCTTGCCTGTTATTCCAGGTATCTCTTGACTTCCTACTTTCTCTAGTAGGCAATGAACGTGGGCAGTATAAGCCCTCATTCCTCTGCCTTTTCTAAATCCATCATATATATTTGGAAGTTCTTGGTTCAAATACTTTGAAGCCTAGCACAAAGAATTTTGAGCATTATCTTGCTTAGTATGTGAAATGAGCACAATAGTGCAGTACTTTGAATAATTTTCAGCATTACCCTTTGATGTGGGGATCAGTACGTGGTCATGTGTACACTAGAGCTTGCTCTGTAGTGGCATAATGTGTATTCCATAGTGCAAACCCAGAAGTTGGATCATGTATGCCATATAATGTCAACTCAGTAGAGTAGGATGCTACTTTCAGAATGCAAGCTCAGTAGCTGTGCTAAGCCTGCTGTAGAACACTGGTTCAGCAATGGTAAGATGTGTGTTCTAGAATACAGGATCAATAGTGTTGTCACATTTCCTCCAGAGTTTAGCCACTGCAGAAGTGGCATGTGTGCTTAGAATGGGGTCTTAATAGTGGTGAGATGCATGCTCTACATCTCAGTCTCAGCAGAAGAGAGATATGTTCTCTAGAGTGCAAGCTAGTAGTTACAAGACACTTGGTGTGATGACCTGTCGTACCCAATGGAAGCAGTGGAAGTTGTCGCAGCATTGAAACACTGAATGGTGAAAACGTACTTGGTGTGTTTGAGCCACAGTAGACAAAGAAGCATTCCAAGAATGGTTTACCTATGATTTACAGGATGGTGGTAATTACTGAGTGCATTCCATCTAATGTAGATGGAGATGCGCTGAAGCCATGTCATAAAACTGAACCAGTGCTAGTTATAATCTCTGAATCTAACCTAACATGGCAAGGTTTTTCTGTACACCTGGTAATAAGATCTGCAAGATAGCTGTGAGTTTTCCTCCTTTTTTTTCCCTGATAAAACACATACTCCCCGTCACATCCAGGATGGCTTGAGCACAGGACTCACTCTGTTTCCAAGTTTCTGCCCCTCACAGTCTAGGAGAGAAGTAAAAAAGTTGGTGCCAGAAAGAGTTGGATGGGGACCTTTAGCAGCTGTGGTCTGCCAGAAGTCCACAGAGGCAGGCTGTGTCCTGGATAATCTGGGTGGGTGCATGGCCATTTGTTGATGTTTGGGAGTCAGCTGTGTCGATATTGGGAGCTGAGTCATCACCTGCATACCCACTACCTGTCCTTGAGGTGAGCCCTCTCTAGGGACTCCTGATCGAAAGAACACATTAATGTACTAAGGTGGCGACCAGAAATACACGAGACTTAAATAACAGGAGATTGTTTTCTCCGAGTTCTGGAGGCTAGCAGTCCAGCATCAAGGTGCTGACAGTGTGGTGTCTCCGGAAATCTCTTTCCGTGATGAGCAGACAGCTGCATTCCTATGTCCTCTGTCCCTGTATGTCCATACATCCTTGATGTCTTTGTCCTAATTTCCTTTTATCTTCTGGCCATGCTGCTTTTCTTCTGGGTCTACTTTCCAGACCAGGGATTGGCAGTGAAAGTTCTGAGCCCTAACCACTTGCCTTCCACGGAATTTCCCTCTCTCTTTTTATATAGAGAACCATCAGATTGGACTAGGGCCCACTCTCGTGACCTTGTTTTAACTTAATCACCTCCTTAAAGGTATAATCTACAAATAGGGTTACATTCCAAAGTGTTGGGGGTTAGAAATTCTACAGATATTTTTTAATGAGTTAATTTATTTGACCGCACCAGGTGTCAAATGTGGTATGTGGAGTCTTTGGTCTTCTGGCAGTAGGTGGGATCTAGTTCCCTGACCATGGACAGAAGCCCAGGCCCCTACACTGGGAGTGGAGAGTTTTAGTCACTGGACCTTTGGAAAGTCCCCCCAACATATGGATTTTGCAGGCACAATGAAGCCCAAAACAGGGTTGATGGTAGGATGATTTGCCTGGCTGTACATTTGCACCCTACCTGCTCCTTGGAAATATCTGAGACCTTTAATAATGTTGACTCCCTGGACCAATTTTTGGAAATACTGATTCTGTGGCATGGAGTAAGATCGGCAGAATCAAACAGAGCATAAGTAGTTTTCAAAAGTTCTCTAGTTCAATTCAGTTCAGTCTCTCAGTCGTGCCTGACTCTTTTGTGACCCCATGAATCGCAGCATGCCAGGCCTCCCTGTCCGTCACCAACTCCCGGAGTTCACTCAGACATACGTCCATCGAGTCAGTGATGCTATCCAGCCATCTCATCCTCTGTCGTCTCCTTCTCCTCCCTGCTCCGAATCCCTCCCAGCATCAGGGTCTTTTCCAATAAGCCAACTCTTCGCATGAGGTGGCAAAGTACTGGAGTTACGGCTGTAGCATCATTCTTTCCAAAGAATTCCCAGGGCTGATTTCCTTCAGAATGAACTGGTTGGACCTCCCTGCAGTCCATGGGACTCTCAAGAGTCTTCTCCAACATCACAGTTCGAAAGCATCAATCCTTCAGCGCTCTGCCTTCTTCACAGTCCATCTCCCACATCCATACATGACCACAGGAAAAACAAAAGCCTTGATTAGATGGACCTGAGTCGGCAAAGTAATGTCTCTGCTTTTGAAGATACTCTCTAGGTTGATCATAACTTTTCTTCTAAGGATTAAGCGTCTTTTAACTTTTTTCATTGCAATCACCATCTGCAGTGATTTTGGAGCTCAAGAAAAAGTCTGACACTGTTTCCACTGTTATTCACTGCTTAATAGGGACACCATAAGCAGGCCTGGGCAACACCTGGAGCCTGTGAGAAACTCAGACTCTCAGGCCCCACCCACAACTGTTGGATGAGAATGTGTTTTTGTACAAGACACATAGGCAATTCCTTAGATTCTCTGACGGTTAAGAAGCACAGCCCAGATTTGAAAGTGTGGCCCAAACGGAGATGTTTGCATCCAGATGTCTGAGCTTTGCTTATACCCTAACTTCCTTCAATACAAAGGACATCCAGAAGCCCCCAAAGAGGATGTGGAGCTCCTAGAATCTCTGAAGGGTGTGAGGAGGATGAAGCTCCCAGCTCAAGCTACAACATCTGATTGGTTTATTGAATTGCCAATAACCTGCTCCTCCCAAGGCAGGTGCTCAGTGTGTCACATGAAGAAATAAATAAATTCCTGACTCTCAACCCTTAGGGTCTCCTGAAGGAGTAGATTCTTGGGTATTTTGAGCATACTCTTATTGTTGCTTGGACTCCCGTTGTGCCTCAGCTGGTAAAGAATCTGCCTGCAATGTGGGAGACCTGGGTTTGATCCCTGGGTTGGGAAGATCGCCTGGAGACACGAAAGGCTATCCACACCAGTATTCTAGCCTGGAGGATTCCATGGACAATATATAGTCCGTGCGGTCACAAAGGGTTGGACACAACTGAGCACCTCTCACATTCACTGTTGCCAATTTAGTTGCTAAGTTGTGTCTGAGTCTTTTGTGACCCCATAGACTGTAGCCTGCCAGGCTTCTCTGTCCATGGGATTTCTCAGGCAAGAATACTGGAGTGGTTGCCATTTCTTCCTCCAGCAGATCTTTCCGACCCAGAGACTGAACCCAGGTCTCCTGCATTAAGAGGTGGATTCTTTACTGCTGAGCCACCAGTGACCAATCTTTCCAAAATTATTGGATGATTTTACACCCTGAGATTCACTTCACTTCAGAATCAAGTGAGGCAAACATTGAACTTTCAGATTCCCATGGCCCCTCCTAGGCAATTTGAGTTTCTTGGGTGTGATATGCAGCCTTGGAATCTCTATGTTTAATAATGTCCAGGTGATTCTGAGATTTGAGCAATCTTTAGACACATATGAAAGTGAAAGTCTTAGTCATCCAGTTGTGTTTGACTCTTTGCAAAGCCATGGAGAGTACCTCACCAGGCTCCTCTGTTCATGGAATTCTCCAGGCAAGCGTAACTGGAGTGGATAGCCATTTCCTTCTCCAGGAGATCTTCCTGACCCAGGGATTAAACCCCAGTCTTCTGTACTGCAGGCAGATTTTTTCCGCTCTGAGCCATCAGGAGAGCCTAGAAGCATAAATCAGTAGTCAAAATGTTCCTTCCTTTTCCTAAGTTTTGCAAACATTTTACAATTGACATCCAAAATGTTTCTGTTGTAAGTGTAAACACTGCAAAAACTGTACCTTTTGGCAAACAATGAAAATAAGCCCTCTAAGTAAATCAAACTAGGAATTCCCTGGCAAACCAGTAGTTAGTGCTCAATGCTTTCAACCTGGTGACCTGGGTTCAGTCCCTAGTCAGGAAACTAAGCTCCTGCAGGAAGTCTCATGGTGTGTCCATAAATAAATAAATCTATAATATCATGCTTTCAAACATATCCAGAAGAATGTAAAGAGCATAGAGTTTTAAAAACTATTTAGTTTTATTCACTTATTTGGTGCTTTAGGTCTTAGTCATGGCATGCAGGATCCTTTTTCCACTCTACTGCCCTCTGGCATGTGGGGTCTTACCCACGTGTTAAACCCACATTCTCTGCATTGGAAGGCAGATTCTCAACCACTGGACTTCCAGGAAGTCCCTAGCCTTGGTTCTGATAGTCACCAACATTGGAGAAGGACATGGAAACCCACTCCAGCAATTTTCCCTGGAGAATTCAATGGACAGAGGAGCCTGGCTGGCTACAGTCCATGGGTCACAAAAAGTCAGACACAGCTGAGCAACTAGGCACAGCACTGACCATCAAGCTTCTTAAAAGAGCATGAAATGAGCTCTTTTCTAATGGTCAGTTTTTATTGTTTCCCCTGTTTCATTGAGATGTAATGGACATATATTCTGCAAATTTAAGGTGAACACATTTTGATTGATAAGAACAGTATTTTTTATGTTATATCTGGTTACAGCACTTTAGATCACATTCATTAGTGAACATCATTTTTATTCTAATTCAGCGATGCTGTTACCTTATAATGAATGGAAATACACGTATTTCTTCTCTGAAACCCTCTCTGAAACCCACGAATCTGTGTGCACAGGGCTGTAAAGGCAGTGGGAGGGAAAGCTTGAGATATAATCTAGGTGCTGCAAAGGAGGACAGAGAAGAGGCGAGTAAGGGGGGAAGGGAGCAGGAGGGGGGTGAGGGTGTGACCTGACACCCCTGACATGGGTTTTAAGACAGCGTGAGTCCCTGCCTAGAAAAAGCTCCTGGGGTTCAGCATGAAGATCCACAGTGAGAATCCTGGGAATCCAGCAGGTGCTGAGTCTTCAAGCGCAGGTCACTTGGGAGTAAGCTTGCTTCCTGACCTCCTCACCCTGCCTCCCCCACACCACCCACCCCCTTGCCTTGGAAGAGGACAGGGGTTCCCTGTTTGCAGCTGGAGAATTTTCTGGCATTGGAAGAGAGCCCTTGAGTTTTTAGGTTGCTGACATTAGCCATGCCCTGTTGGCATAGCTGTGTGACCACCTTCCCCTGCCCTCAAGCTATTGAACCCCAAATAACTAATGATGCAGATAAACTGGAGAAAAGGGCTGGCCTCTGGATGCCAGAGAGGAAGTGGGGACTCTCACCACACTGAGACCTGGAAAATAGGCCTGGGAGGCGCCCTGAAGCCCACCCACATTCTTTCCTCCTCTACATTTTGCTAGAAATGTTTCTAGTTGAAAGATCCCATGGGGAAAAACTGGTTCAGAAACATGATTGGAGCCCAGTTTCGGTACTATGGATTGGACTAGAATTGGCTTTAAAAGGCTTGGAATCTCCTGATGCAGCCTCACTGGGAAAAGCCTTTTGGAGAGCCAGGTAGAAGAAGTTCCATGGACACTGGACACAGGAAGCGGTTCTGCTATTCCCAGAGAACTCTTTCTGGGACGTGGAGACAAAGACACTCCAGCTTCACCCTCCACTTGGTCTCAGAGTAGGAAGTGTTTAGCTGCACTCAGTCAACTGGACTTCAGGAGCTGGTGAGCCATGGGGTTTGGAATGCTTCCTTTTGTTCTCTGCAGCCATGAGTCTGCAAAATTTCTCTGTAAAGGTCTAGAGAGTAACCAGGCACTAAGGGACATGAGGACTCTCCCATTAACGGGGTGAAATGACCTCAGGCAGTGGCAAATGATAACGTCTGTGTTCCAATAAAACTTTCTTTGTGACACTGAAATTTAGATATCATATAATTTTCACATGTCACAAAACTTTCCTTTGTTTCCCCACAAATTAAAAAATAAAATGTAAAAATATTAAACGTATTTTTAAGTTTAAAAAAAAAACTAAAATTTAAACATCGATCTTAGCTTGCTGGTTGAAAAACAAAACAAAACAAAACAGGAAGCAAGCCAATGTGTCAATCCCTGTATAAACCATTTGCCTATATAGTGCAGCTTGCATCCCATTAGTGACTTGTGACATGAATTTAGTACGCTGGATTCTGCTTACGAAAAATAGAAATTTTCTTTAAACCTAAATGACATCAGCTGTAAGACACAACATTATTCCTTTTATTTTTGGTCACATCCAGGGGCATGTGAGATCACAGGTCCCTGACCAGGGATTGAAGCCATGCCCCTGGCCTGGAAGTGAGGAGTCTTAAATACTGGATTACCAGGGAAGTCCCACAGCATTATTTTTCATACCAATATAAAAGATATATTTATATACATAGGTGCGTGTGTGTGTGTTCAGTTGCTTCAGTCATGCTTGACTCTTTGCAACCCTATGGACTGTCGCCCGCCATTCTTCCCTGTCCATACGATTCTTCAGGCAGGAATACTGCAGTGGGTTGCCATGCCCTCCTCCAGGGGG
>NW_017216670.1:0-13041 GCF_001704415.2 Capra hircus | reverse complement strand
ACGACGGGGACCTCAGGGACCCGCTCTGGTGGCCTCAGGAAAGGCCAGTCCACATGCGAGTTGATTGGGGGCCTCTCGGGATTCCTCTCTCGTCGATGCCAGGGCCTAAGATCTTGTATGGAGTCCGTGCCGGAAACTGAGCATTCCTCTCCAGTGCAGACATGGATCCTGGGGTACTTCTGGAGTCTCCCCAGGGGAGTCAGTCTCGTCTCGAGCGGGGGCATGCACGTGCGCTTTCCTCCCGAGCTGTAGCACAAGTGTCACGCTTCCTTCGCGTGGATCAAGAGATCTGTGGCTTTCCCTTGAGGCTTTCCACGAGGCTTTCCACGAGGCTTTCTCACAGGGCTGTCCCACGATGCCACCGTGGTGTGAGTCGATCCTCGGCTTTAAAGTCGAGGCAGTGCGGGAATACAGGTTTCCTGGAATGGACTGAGACATCTGGGGGACTCTGGGAATGGGTGTCATGACCCTGGAGTTCTCTCGCCTTTCCCTCGTGGAGAGCGTCTCCTCTTGTGATGCGACGGGAAGCCGGGAATTCTTTCCCGACACATGCAGGGAAAGGATCCCTCCTCTCGAGCTGAGGAGGGAAACGTGGCTCCTCTGGATGTGGGCAGACTTTCCTGCTTCCTCTCGAGTGGAGACGGGTATGTCGGAGAACTTCTGAGTTGCATCAAGGGTGTGCAAGGACTTTCGGAAGTTCCAGTAGGTTAGGTGTGATTAGCCTCGAGATGCCTCCAGCGGAAATGGGCCACTCATCTCGCCTGGAGGGGGAGAACCTCCTGGATGTTCTCGAGTTGCGGCAGGTGCTCTCGACTTTCGACGGGGACCTCAGGGACCCATTCTGGTGGCCTCAGGAAAAGGCCATTCCCCATGGGAGTTGCTCGGGGACTCTTGGGATTCCTCTCCCGTCGATGCTGCGGCCTAAGACCTCGTGTGGAGTCGGTGCCAGAACCTGAGGATTCCTCTCCAGTGCTGACATGGATCTTGGGGTACTTCTGTAGTCTCCCCAGGAGACTCAGTCCTCGTCTCGAGTGGGGGCATGCAAGTGCGCTTTCCCCCCGAGCTGTAGCAGCAGTGTCACGCTTCCCATCGCGTGGATCAAGGGATCTGTGGCTTTCCCTCGAGGCTTTCCCACGAGGCTTTCCCACGAGGCTTTCCCACAGGGCTGCCCCACGTGCCACCGTGGTGTGAGTCGATCCTCGGCTTGAAAGTCGACGCAGTGCAGGGAAAAGAGGTTTCCCTGGAATGGACTGAGACACCTGGTTGTCTCTGGGAATGGTGTCACGACCCTGGAGTTCCTCTCGCCTTTCCTGTGGAGAGCGCCTCCTCTTGAGATGCGACGGGAACGCCGGGAATTCTTTCCCGACCAAGCAGGGAAAGGATCCCTCATCTCAGGCTAGGAGTCGGAAACGGGGCTCCTCTGGATGTGGCCGGGACTCTCGTGCTTCCTCTCAAGTGGAGACGGTTATGTGGGGGAACTTCTTGAGTTGCAGCAAGGGTGTGAAGAACCCTTTGAAAGTTCCAGAGGTTAGGTGTGATTAGCCTCGAGACGCCTCAGCGGAAATGGGCCTCATCTCGCCTGGAGGGGAGAACCTCCTGGATTTTCTCGAGTTGCAGCAGGTGCTCTCAACTTACTACGGGCACCTCAGGGACCCGCTCTGGTGGCCTCAGGAGAGGCCAGTCCCATGCGAGTTGCTCGGGGGCCTCTCGGGATTCCTCTCCCGTCTATGCCGGGGCATAAGATCTTGTGTGGTGTCGGTGCCGGAACCTGAGGATTCCTCTCCAGTGCTGACATGGATCTTGGGGTTCTTCGGTAGTCTCCCCAGTGGAGTCAGTCCTCAACTCGAGTGGGGGCATGCACATGCGCTTTCCCCTCGAGCTGTAGCAGCAGTGTCACGCTTCCCTTCGCGTGGATCAAGGGATCTGTGGCTTTCCCACGAGGCTTTCCCACAGGGCTGTCCCACGTGCAACGTGGTGTGAGTCGATCCTCTGCTTGAAAGTCGAAACAGTGCAGGGAAAACAGGTTTCCCTGGAATGGACTGAGATATCTGGAGGACTCTGGGAATGGTGGCACAACCCTGGAGTTCCTCACGCCTTTACTGTGGAGAGTGCCTCCTCTTAAGATGCGACAGGAACGCCGGGAATTCTTTCCCGACCACGCAGGGAAATGATCCCTCCTCTCGAGCTAGGAGGCGGAAACGGGGCACCTCTGGATGTGGGCGGGACTCTCATGCTTCGTCTAGAGTGGAGACGGGTATGTCGGGGAACTTCTTGAGTTGCGGCAAGGGTGTGAAGGACCCGTTGGAAGTTCCAGAGGTTAGGTGTGACTAGCCTCGAGACGCCTCAGCGGAAATGGGCCTCATCTCGCCTGGAGGGGAGAACCTCCTGGATTTTCTCGAGTTGCGGCAGGTGCTCTCGACTTACGACGGGGACCTCAGGGACCCGCTCTGGTGGCCTCAGGGAAGGCCAGTCCCCATGCGACTTGCTCGGGGGCCTCTCGGGATTCCTCTCCCATCGATGCTGGGGCCTAAGACCTTGTGTGGAGTCAGTTCCGGAACCTGAGGATTCCTCTCCAGTGCTGACATGGATCTTGGGGTACTTCTGGAGTCTCCCCAGGGGAGTCAGTCCTCTACTCGAGTGGGGGCATCCACGTGCGCTTTCACCCGAGCTGTAGCAGCGGTGTCCCGCTTCCCTTCGCGGGGATCAAGGGATCCGTGGCTTTCCATCGAGGCTTTCCCACGAGGCTTTCCCTCGAGTCTTAACCACAGGGCTGTCCCACGTGTCATCGTGCTGTGCGTCGATCCTCGGCTTGAAATTCGAGGCAGTGCAGGGAAAACAGGTTTCCTGGAATGGACCTAGACATCTGGGGGACTCTGGGAATGGTGGCACGACCCTGGAGTTCCTCTCGCCTTTCCTGTGGAGCCCACCTCCTCTTGAGATGCGAAGGGAACGCCGGGAATTCTTTCCCGACCACGCAGGGAAAGGATCCTTACTCTCGAGCTAGGAGGCGGAAACGGGTCTCTGCTGGATGTGGGCGGGAATCTCGTGCTTCCTGTCGAGCGGAGACCGGTTTGTCGAGGAACTTCTTGAGTTGCAGTAAAGGAGTGAAAGACCCTTTGGAAGTTCCAGATGTTAGATGCGATTAGCCTCCAGACGCCTCAGCGGAAATGGGCCTCATCTCGCCTGGAGGGAAGAACCTTCTGGATTTTCTCAAGTTGCGGCAGGTGCTCTCGACTTACGACTGGGACCTCAGGGACCCGCTCTGGTGGCCTCAGGAAAGGCCAGTCCCCATGCGAGTTGCTCGGGGGCCTCTCGGGATTCCTCTCCCGTCGATGCCAGGGCCTAAGATCTTGTGTGGAGTCGGTGCCGGAACCTGAGGATTCCTCTCCAGTGCTGACATGGATCTTGGGGTACTTCTGGAGTCTCCCCAGGGCAGTCAGTCCTCTACTCGAGTGGGGGCATACACGTGCGCTTTCCTCCCGAGCTGTAGCAGCAGTGTCACGCTTCCTTCGCGTGTATCAACGGATCTGTGGCTTTCCCTCGAGGCTTTCCCACGAGGCTTTCCCACGAGGCTTTCCCACAGGGCTGTCCCACGTGCCACTGTGGTGTGAGTCGATCCTCGGCTTGAAAGTCGAGGCAGTGCAGGGAATACAGGTTTCCCTGGAATGGACTGAGACATCTGGGGGACTCTGGGAATGGGGGCACGACTCTGGAGTTCCTCACGATTTTCCTCTGGAGAGCGCCTCCTCTTGATGTGGGACGGGAATGCCGCGAATTCTTTCCCGACCACACAGGGAAAGGATCAAACCTCTCGAGCAATGAGGAGGAAACGTGGCTCCTCTGGATGTGGGCGGGACTTTCCTGCTTCCTCTCGAGTGGAGACGGGTATGTCGGAGAACTTCTTGAGTTGCAGCAAGGGTGTGAAGGACCCTTTGGAAGTTCCATAGGTTAGGTTTGATTAGCCTCGAGACGTCTCAGCGGAAATGGGCCTCATCTCGCCTGGAGGGGAGAACCTCCTGGATTTTCTCGAGTTGCGACAGGTGCTCTCGACTTACGACGGGGACCTCAGGGACCCGCTCTGGTGGCCTAAGAAAAGGCCAGTCCCCATGCGAGTTGCTCGGGTGCCTCTCGGGTTTCCTCTCCCGTGGATGCCGGGGCCTAAGACCTTGTGTGGCTTCGGTGCCGGAATCTGAGGATTCCTCTTCAGTGCTGACATGCTTCTTGGGGTACTTCTGGAGTCTCCCCAGGGGAGTCAGTCCTCGTCTCGAGGGGGGCATGCACGTGAGCTTTCCTCCCGAGCTGTAGCAGCAGTGTCACGCATCCCTTCGCCTGGATCAAGGGATCTGTGGCTTTCCCTCGAGGCTTTCCCACGAGGCTTTCCCACGAGGTTTTCCCACAGGGATGTCCCACGTGCCACCGTGGTGTGAGTCCATTCTCGGCTAGAAAGTCGAGACAGTGCAGGGAAAACAGGTTTCCCTGGAATGGACTGAGACTTCTGGGGGAATCTGGGAATATTGACACGACACTGGAGTTCGTCTCGACTTTCCTGTGGAGAGCGCCTCCTCTTGAGTTGCGACCGGAACGCCGGGAATTTTTTTCCGACCACGCAGGGAAAGGATCCCTCCTCTCGAGCTAGGAGGCGGAAACGGGTCTTCGCTGGATGTGGGCGGGACTCTCGTGCTTCCTCTCGAGTGGAGACCGGTTTTTCGAGGAACTTCTTGAGTTGCAGTAAGGGTGTGAAGGACCCTTTGGAAGTTCCAGATGTTAGATGTGATTAGCCTCCAGACGCCTCAGCGGAAATGGGCCTCATCTCGCCTGGAGGGGAGAACGTCCTGGATTTTCTCGAGTTGCGGCAGGTGCTCTCGACTTACGACGGGGACCTCAGGGACCCGCTCTGGTGGCCTCAGGAAAGGCCAGTCCCCTTGCGAGTTGCTCGGGGGCCTCTCGGGGCCTCTCGGGTTTCCTCTCCGATCGATGCTGGGGCCTAAAACCTTGTGTGGAGTCAGTGCCGGAACCTGAGGATTCCTCTCCAGTGCTGACATGGATCTTGGGGTTCTTCTGGAGTCTCCCCAGGGGAGTCAGTCCTCGTCTCGAGTGGGGGCATGCACGTGCGCTTTCCTCCCGAGCTGTAGCAGCAGTGTCACGCTTTCCTTCGCGTGGATCAAAGGATCAGGGGCTTTCCCTCCAGGCTTTCCCATGAGGCTTTCCCACGAGGGTTTCCCACAGGGCTGTCCCACGTGCCACCGTGGTGTGAGTCGATCCTCGGCTTGAAAGTCAAGGCAATGCAGGGAAAACAGGTTTCCCTGGAATGGACTGAGAAATCTGGCGGACTCTGGGAATGTGGCACGACCCTGGAGTTCCTCTCGCCTATCCTGTGGAGAGCGCCTCCACTTGAGATGCGACGGGAACGCCGGGAATTCTTTCCCGACCACGCAGGGAAAGGATCCCTCCTCTCGAGCTAGGAGGCGGAAACGGGGCTCCTCTGGATGTGGGCGGGACTCTCGTGCTTCCTCTCGAGTGGAGTTGGGTATGTCGGAGAGCTTCTTGAGTTGCAGCAAGGGTGTGAAGGACCCTTTGGAAGTTCCAGAGTTTAGGTGTGATTAGCCTCGAGACGCCTCAGCGGAAATGGGCCTCATCTCGCCTGGAGGGGAGAACCTCCTGGATTTTCTCGAGTTGCGGCAGGTGCTCTCGACTTACGACGGGAACGTCAGGGACCCGCTGTGGTGGCGTCAGGAAAGGCCAGTCCCCATGCGAGTTGCTCGAGGCCCTCTCGGGATTCCTCTCCCGTCGATGCAGGGGCCTAAGATCTTGTGTGGAGTCGGTGCCGGAACCTGAGGATTCCTCTCCAGTGCTGACATGGATCTTGGGGTACTTCTGGAGTCTCCCCAGGGGAGTCAGTCCTCGTCTCGAGTGGGGGCATGCACGTGCACTTTCCTACCGAGCTGTAGCAGTAGTGTCGCGCTTCCCTTCACGTGGATCAAGGGATGTGGCTTTCCATCGAGGCTTTCCCACGAGGCTTTCCCACAGTGCTGTCCCACGTGCCACCGTGGTGTGAGTCCAACCTCGGCTAGAAAGTCGAGACAGTGCAGGGAAAACAAGTTTCCCTGGAATGGACTGAGACATCTGGGGGATTCTGGGAATGGTGGCACAACCCTGGAGTTCCTCTCGCCATTCCTGTGGAGAGCACCTCCTCTTGAGATGCGAAGGGAACGCCGGGAATTCTTTCCCGACCACGCAGGGAAAGGATCCTTACTCTCGAGCTAGGAGGCGGAAACGGGTCTCTGCTGGATGTGGGCGGGAATCTCGTGCTTCCTGTCGAGCGGAGACCGGTTTGTCGAGGAACTTCTTGAGTTGCAGTAAAGGAGTGAAAGACCCTTTGGAAGTTCCAGATGTTAGATGCGATTAGCCTCCAGACGCCTCAGCGGAAATGGGCCTCATCTCGCCTGGAGGGAAGAACCTTCTGGATTTTCTCAAGTTGCGGCAGGTGCTCTCGACTTACGACTGGGACCTCAGGGACCCGCTCTGGTGGCCTCAGGAAAGGCCAGTCCCCATGCGAGTTGCTCGGGGGCCTCTCGGGATTCCTCTCCCGTCGATGCCAGGGCCTAAGATCTTGTGTGGAGTCGGTGCCGGAACCTGAGGATTCCTCTCCAGTGCTGACATGGATCTTGGGGTACTTCTGGAGTCTCCCCAGGGCAGTCAGTCCTCTACTCGAGTGGGGGCATACACGTGCGCTTTCCTCCCGAGCTGTAGCAGCAGTGTCACGCTTCCTTCGCGTGTATCAACGGATCTGTGGCTTTCCCTCGAGGCTTTCCCACGAGGCTTTCCCACGAGGCTTTCCCACAGGGCTGTCCCACGTGCCACTGTGGTGTGAGTCGATCCTCGGCTTGAAAGTCGAGGCAGTGCAGGGAATACAGGTTTCCCTGGAATGGACTGAGACATCTGGGGGACTCTGGGAATGGGGGCACGACTCTGGAGTTCCTCACGATTTTCCTCTGGAGAGCGCCTCCTCTTGATGTGGGACGGGAATGCCGCGAATTCTTTCCCGACCACACAGGGAAAGGATCAAACCTCTCGAGCAATGAGGAGGAAACGTGGCTCCTCTGGATGTGGGCGGGACTTTCCTGCTTCCTCTCGAGTGGAGACGGGTATGTCGGAGAACTTCTTGAGTTGCAGCAAGGGTGTGAAGGACCCTTTGGAAGTTCCATAGGTTAGGTTTGATTAGCCTCGAGACGTCTCAGCGGAAATGGGCCTCATCTCGCCTGGAGGGGAGAACCTCCTGGATTTTCTCGAGTTGCGACAGGTGCTCTCGACTTACGACGGGGACCTCAGGGACCCGCTCTGGTGGCCTAAGAAAAGGCCAGTCCCCATGCGAGTTGCTCGGGTGCCTCTCGGGTTTCCTCTCCCGTGGATGCCGGGGCCTAAGACCTTGTGTGGCTTCGGTGCCGGAATCTGAGGATTCCTCTTCAGTGCTGACATGCTTCTTGGGGTACTTCTGGAGTCTCCCCAGGGGAGTCAGTCCTCGTCTCGAGGGGGGCATGCACGTGAGCTTTCCTCCCGAGCTGTAGCAGCAGTGTCACGCATCCCTTCGCCTGGATCAAGGGATCTGTGGCTTTCCCTCGAGGCTTTCCCACGAGGCTTTCCCACGAGGTTTTCCCACAGGGATGTCCCACGTGCCACCGTGGTGTGAGTCCATTCTCGGCTAGAAAGTCGAGACAGTGCAGGGAAAACAGGTTTCCCTGGAATGGACTGAGACTTCTGGGGGAATCTGGGAATATTGACACGACACTGGAGTTCGTCTCGACTTTCCTGTGGAGAGCGCCTCCTCTTGAGTTGCGACCGGAACGCCGGGAATTTTTTTCCGACCACGCAGGGAAAGGATCCCTCCTCTCGAGCTAGGAGGCGGAAACGGGTCTTCGCTGGATGTGGGCGGGACTCTCGTGCTTCCTCTCGAGTGGAGACCGGTTTTTCGAGGAACTTCTTGAGTTGCAGTAAGGGTGTGAAGGACCCTTTGGAAGTTCCAGATGTTAGATGTGATTAGCCTCCAGACGCCTCAGCGGAAATGGGCCTCATCTCGCCTGGAGGGGAGAACGTCCTGGATTTTCTCGAGTTGCGGCAGGTGCTCTCGACTTACGACGGGGACCTCAGGGACCCGCTCTGGTGGCCTCAGGAAAGGCCAGTCCCCTTGCGAGTTGCTCGGGGCCTCTCGGGCCTCTCGGGTTTCCTCTCCGATCGATGCTGGGGCCTAAAACCTTGTGTGGAGTCAGTGCCGGAACCTGAGGATTCCTCTCCAGTGCTGACATGGATCTTGGGGTTCTTCTGGAGTCTCCCCAGGGGAGTCAGTCCTCGTCTCGAGTGGGGGCATGCACGTGCGCTTTCCTCCCGAGCTGTAGCAGCAGTGTCACGCTTCCCTTCGCGTGGATCAAAGGATCTGTGGCTTTCCCTCCGAGGCTTTCCCACGAGGCTTTCCCACGAGGGTTTCCCACAGGGCTGTCCCACGTGCCACCGTGGTGTGAGTCGATCCTCGGCTTGAAAGTCGAGACAGTGCAGGGAAAACAGGTTTCCCTGGAATGGACTGAGACTCTGGCGGACTCTGGGAATATTGACACGACACCTGGAGTTCCTCTCGACTTTCCTGTGGAGAGCGCCTCCTCTTGAGATGCGACCGGAACGCCGGGAATTTTTTCCCGACCACGCAGGGAAAGGATCCCTCCTCTCGAGCTAGGAGGCGGAAACGGGTCTTCGCTGGATGTGGGCGGGACTCTCGTGCTTCCTCTCGAGTGGAGACCGGTTTTGTCGAGGAACTTCTTGAGTTGCAGTAAGGGTGTGAAGGACCCTTTGGAAGTTCCAGATGTTAGATGTGATTAGCCTCCAGACGCCTCAGCGGAAATGGGCCTCATCTCGCCTGGAGGGGAGAACGTCCTGGATTTTCTCGAGTTGCGGCAGGTGCTCTCGACTTACGACGGGGACCTCAGGGACCCGCTCTGGTGGCCTCAGGAAAGGCCAGTCCCCATGCGAGTTGCTCGGGGCCTCTCGGGCCTCTCGGGTTCCTCTCCGATCGATGCTGGGGCCTAAAACCTTGTGTGGAGTCAGTGCCGGAACCTGAGGATTCCTCTCCAGTGCTGACATGGATCTTGGGGTTCTTCTGGAGTCTCCCCAGGGGAGTCAGTCCTCGTCTCGAGTGGGGGCATGCACGTGCGCTTTCCTCCCGAGCTGTAGCAGCAGTGTCACGCTTTCCTTCGCGTGGATCAAAGGATCAGGGCTTTCCCTCCAGGCTTTCCCATGAGGCTTTCCCACGAGGGTTTCCCACAGGGCTGTCCCACGTGCCACCGTGGTGTGAGTCGATCCTCGGCTTGAAAGTCAAGGCAATGCAGGGAAAACAGGTTTCCCTGGAATGGACTGAGAAATCTGGCGGACTCTGGGAATGGTGGCACGACCCTGGAGTTCCTCTCGCCTATCCTGTGGAGAGCGCCTCCACTTGAGATGCGACGGGAACGCCGGGAATTCTTTCCCGACCACGCAGGGAAAGGATCCCTCCTCTCGAGCTAGGAGGCGGAAACGGGGCTCCTCTGGATGTGGGCGGGACTCTCGTGCTTCCTCTCGAGTGGAGTTGGGTATGTCGGAGAGCTTCTTGAGTTGCAGCAAGGGTGTGAAGGACCCTTTGGAAGTTCCAGAGTTTAGGTGTGATGAGCCTCGAGACGCCTCAGCGGAAATGGGCCTCATCTCGCCTGGAGGGGAGAACCTCCTGGATTTTCTCGAGTTGCGGCAGGTGCTCTCGACTTACGACGGGAACGTCAGGGACCCGCTGTGGTGGCGTCAGGAAAGGCCAGTCCCCATGCGAGTTGCTCGAGGCCCTCTCGGGATTCCTCTCCCGTCGATGCAGGGGCCTAAGATCTTGTGTGGAGTCGGTGCCGGAACCTGAGGATTCCTCTCCAGTGCTGACATGGATCTTGGGGTACTTCTGGAGTCTCCCCAGGGGAGTCAGTCCTCGTCTCGAGTGGGGGCATGCACGTGCACTTTCCTACCGAGCTGTAGCAGTAGTGTCGCGCTTCCCTTCACGTGGATCAAGGGATGTGGCTTTCCATCGAGGCTTTCCCACGAGGCTTTCCCACAGTGCTGTCCCACGTGCCACCGTGGTGTGAGTCCAACCTCGGCTAGAAAGTCGAGACAGTGCAGGGAAAACAAGTTTCCCTGGAATGGACTGAGACATCTGGGGGATTCTGGGAATGGTGGCACAACCCTGGAGTTCCTCTCGCCATTCCTGTGGAGAGCACCTCCTCTTGAGATGCGAAGGGAACGCCGGGAATTCTTTCCCGACCACGCAGGGAAAGGATCCTTACTCTCGAGCTAGGAGGCGGAAACGGGTCTCTGCTGGATGTGGGCGGGAATCTCGTGCTTCCTGTCGAGCGGAGACCGGTTTGTCGAGGAACTTCTTGAGTTGCAGTAAAGGAGTGAAAGACCCTTTGGAAGTTCCAGATGTTAGATGCGATTAGCCTCCAGACGCCTCAGCGGAAATGGGCCTCATCTCGCCTGGAGGGAAGAACCTTCTGGATTTTCTCAAGTTGCGGCAGGTGCTCTCGACTTACGACTGGGACCTCAGGGACCCGCTCTGGTGGCCTCAGGAAAGGCCAGTCCCCATGCGAGTTGCTCGGGGCCTCTCGGGATTCCTCTCCCGTCGATGCCAGGGCCTAAGATCTTGTGTGGAGTCGGTGCCGGAACCTGAGGATTCCTCTCCAGTGCTGACATGGATCTTGGGGTACTTCTGGAGTCTCCCCAGGGCAGTCAGTCCTCTACTCGAGTGGGGGCATACACGTGCGCTTTCCTCCCGAGCTGTAGCAGCAGTGTCACGCTTCCTTCGCGTGTATCAACGGATCTGTGGCTTTCCCTCGAGGCTTTCCCACGAGGCTTTCCCACGAGGCTTTCCCACAGGGCTGTCCCACGTGCCACTGTGGTGTGAGTCGATCCTCGGCTTGAAAGTCGAGGCAGTGCAGGGAATACAGGTTTCCCTGGAATGGACTGAGACATCTGGGGGACTCTGGGAATGGGGGCACGACTCTGGAGTTCCTCACGATTTTCCTCTGGAGAGCGCCTCCTCTTGATGTGGGACGGGAATGCCGCGAATTCTTTCCCGACCACACAGGGAAAGGATCAAACCTCTCGAGCAATGAGGAGGAAACGTGGCTCCTCTGGATGTGGGCGGGACTTTCCTGCTTCCTCTCGAGTGGAGACGGGTATGTCGGAGAACTTCTTGAGTTGCAGCAAGGGTGTGAAGGACCCTTTGGAAGTTCCATAGGTTAGGTTTGATTAGCCTCGAGACGTCTCAGCGGAAATGGGCCTCATCTCGCCTGGAGGGGAGAACCTCCTGGATTTTCTCGAGTTGCGACAGGTGCTCTCGACTTACGACGGGGACCTCAGGGACCCGCTCTGGTGGCCTAAGAAAAGGCCAGTCCCCATGCGAGTTGCTCGGGTGCCTCTCGGGTTTCCTCTCCCGTGGATGCCGGGGCCTAAGACCTTGTGTGGCTTCGGTGCCGGAATCTGAGGATTCCTCTTCAGTGCTGACATGCTTCTTGGGGTACTTCTGGAGTCTCCCCAGGGGAGTCAGTCCTCGTCTCGAGGGGGGCATGCACGTGAGCTTTCCTCCCGAGCTGTAGCAGCAGTGTCACGCATCCCTTCGCCTGGATCAAGGGATCTGTGGCTTTCCCTCGAGGCTTTCCCACGAGGCTTTCCCACGAGGTTTTCCCACAGGGATGTCCCACGTGCCACCGTGGTGTGAGTCCATTCTCGGCTAGAAAGTCGAGACAGTGCAGGGAAAACAGGTTTCCCTGGAATGGACTGAGACTTCTGGGGGAATCTGGGAATATTGACACGACACTGGAGTTCGTCTCGACTTTCCTGTGGAGAGCGCCTCCTCTTGAGTTGCGACCGGAACGCCGGGAATTTTTTTCCGACCACGCAGGGAAAGGATCCCTCCTCTCGAGCTAGGAGGCGGAAACGGGTCTTCGCTGGATGTGGGCGGGACTCTCGTGCTTCCTCTCGAGTGGAGACCGGTTTTTCGAGGAACTTCTTGAGTTGCAGTAAGGGTGTGAAGGACCCTTTGGAAGTTCCAGATGTTAGATGTGATTAGCCTCCAGACGCCTCAGCGGAAATGGGCCTCATCTCGCCTGGAGGGGAGAACGTCCTGGATTTTCTCGAGTTGCGGCAGGTGCTCTCGACTTACGACGGGGACCTCAGGGACCCGCTCTGGTGGCCTCAGGAAAGGCCAGTCCCCTTGCGAGTTGCTCGGGGGCCTCTCGGGGCCTCTCGGGTTTCCTCTCCGATCGATGCTGGGGCCTAAAACCTTGTGTGGAGTCAGTGCCGGAACCTGAGGATTCCTCTCCAGTGCTGACATGGATCTTGGGGTTCTTCTGGAGTCTCCCCAGGGGAGTCAGTCCTCGTCTCGAGTGGGGGCATGCACGTGCGCTTTCCTCCCGAGCTGTAGCAGCAGTGTCACGCTTTCCTTCGCGTGGATCAAAGGATCAGGGGCTTTCCCTCCAGGCTTTCCCATGAGGCTTTCCCACGAGGGTTTCCCACAGGGCTGTCCCACGTGCCACCGTGGTGTGAGTCGATCCTCGGCTTGAAAGTCAAGGCAATGCAGGGAAAACAGGTTTCCCTGGAATGGACTGAGAAATCTGGCGGACTCTGGGAATGTGGCACGACCCTGGAGTTCCTCTCGCCTATCCTGTGGAGAGCGCCTCCACTTGAGATGCGACCGGAACGCCGGGAATTCTTTCCCGACCACGCAGGGAAAGGATCCCTCCTCTCGAGCTAGGAGGCGGAAACGGGGCTCCTCTGGATTGTGGGCGGGACTCTCGTGCTTCCTCTCGAGTGGAGTTGGGTATGTCGGAGGACTTCTTGAGTTGCAGCAAGGGTGTGAAGGACCCTTTGGAAGTTCCAGAGTTTAGGTGTGATTAGCCTCGAGACGCCTCACGCGGAAATGGGCCTCATCTCGCCTGGAGGGGAGAACCTCCTGGATTTTCTCGAGTTGCCGGCAGGTGCTCTCGACTT
>NW_017216669.1:0-13042 GCF_001704415.2 Capra hircus | reverse complement strand
CCACCAGCCCCTAAGCCCTCCTCAAGGACGCTTGGGACCTAAGTGCAAAGGCAAGGCAGGGGTAGAGCTGAAGCCAGGAAGGCGCCAGTGGCGTTTCCGAGCCTCACACAGCCTGCTCCTTCCTGGGAGGGAGCCTTAAAGCAAGGCAAGTCTGCGCAAGGCTCGCCTATGGCAGAGCATCTTGGTGCCAGGAACTCTGCCAGATCGGGCCTCTGAACAGAGCTAGAGATCTGCCGTACTGGAGTCGCACTTAGCTTCGTGTAAGCAGGGATTTCAGCTTGACGGGACTTGCTGCCTCCTCTTCCCCGAGGAGGCTCGCTTCCCTGCTGGCTGTGCACTCGCCTATCAGGCGGGGGCGCAGGGCTCCTCCAGCAGGTCTTGCCTCAGGGGCTGCTTCCCCTGAGTTGGGGCTGTGGGCAGGAACCCAGACACGCAGGATCAGGCCCCAAACACCTGCACATGTCTCTGCTGGGAGGAGAGTGCTAGGGAACCTACGTCTGTCATACACTTTCTGGGCACCCAAGGAATCAGCCTCCGTGTGTGTGGGGCTGAAAACCCCAGCCAGGGGCCTGGGAGCCTGGTGCTCTCCGTGTGGCGCTGAATCTGGGCGGCCAAGCAACCGCTGGAGGAGCCCTGCAGTTGCCCTTCCCTTCCCTCTGACAGAATTTCACTGCTGGAGCCCTTGGCAGTGTGCAACCCACCAGCCCCTAAGCTCTCCTTAAGGAGGACTGGGACCTAAGTGCAAAGGCAAGGCAGGATTGGAGCTGAGGCAAGAAGGCGCCAGTGGCGACTCCCAGGCTCCTGCTGCCTGCTCCTTCCTGGAGAGGCAGCCTAAAAGCAAGGCAAGTCTGGGCAAGGCTAGCCCCCGGCAGAGCAGCCTCGCGCCAGGAACTCTGCCAGATCGGGGCTCTGAGCAGAGCTAGAGCTCTGCCGTACTGGAGGCGCACTTAGCTCCGTGCAAGCAGGGCTTTCAACTTGACGGGGCTGGGCTGCCTCCTCTTCCCCCGAGGAGGCTCGCTTCCCTGCTGGCTGTGCACTCGCCTATCAGGCGGGGGGCGCAGGGCTCCTCCAGCAGGTCTTGCCTCAGGGGCTGCTTCCCCTGAGTTGGGCTGTGGGCAGGAACCCAGACACGCAGGATCAGGCCCCAAACACCTGCACATGTCTCTGCTGGGGAGGAGAGTGCTAGGGAACCTACGTCTGTCATACACTTTCTGGGCACCCAAGGAATCAGCCTCCGTGTGTGCGGGGCTGAAAACCCCAGCCAGGGGCCCTGGGAGCCTGGTGCTCTCGGTGCGGCGCTGATTCTAGGCGGCCTAGAAACCGCTGGAGGAGCCCTGCAGTTGCCCTTCCTTCCCTCTGACAGAGCTCTCACTGCTGAAGCCCTTGGCAGTGTGCAACCCACCACCCTAAGCCCTCCCCAACGACGCCTGGCACCTATGTGCAAAGGCAAGGCAGGATTGGAGCTGAGGCAAGGAAGGCACCAGTGGCGTCTCCCAGGCTCGCTCAGACAGCTCCTTCCTGGGGAGGGAGCCTAAAAGCAAGGCAAGTCTGGGCAAGGCGAGCCCCCGGCCGAGCAGCCTCGCGCCAGAAACTCTGCCAGATCGGGGCTCTGAGCAGAGCTAGAGCTCTGCCGTACTGGAGGCCCACTTAGCTCCGTGCAAGCAGGGCTTTCCTCTTGACTGGGCTCGGCTGCCTCCTCTTTCTCCGAGGAGGCTCGCTACACTGCTGGCTGTGCTCTCGCCTATCAGGCGGGGCGCGCAGGGCTCCTCCAGCAGGTCTTGCCTCAGGGGCTGCTTCCCCTGAGTTGAGGCTGTGGGCGGGAACCCAGACACGCAGGATAAGGCCCCAACCACCTGCACATGTCTCTGCTGGGGAGGAGAGTGCTAGGGAACCTACGTCTCTCACACACTTTCTAGGCACCCACGGAGTCAGCCTCTGGGAGTGTGGGGATGCAAAACCCAGCCAGGGGCCCTTGGAACCTGGTGCTCTCCGTGCGGAGCTTTGTCTGGGCGGCCAAGGAACCGCTGAAGGAGCCCTGCTGTTGCCCTTCGCTTCCCTCTGACAGAGCTTTCACTGCTGGAGCCCTTGGCAGTGTGCAACCCACCAGCCCCTAAGCCCTCCTCAAGGACGCTTGGGACCTAAGTGCAAAGGCAAGGCAGGGGTAGAGCTGAAGCCAGGAAGGCGCCAGTGGCGTTTCCGAGCCTCACACAGCCTGCTCCTTCCTGGGGAGGGAGCCTTAAAGCAAGGCAAGTCTGCGCAAGGCTCGCCTATGGCAGAGCATCTTGGTGCCAGGAACTCTGCCAGATCGGGCCTCTGAACAGAGCTAGAGATCTGCCGTACTGGAGTCGCACTTAGCTTCGTGTAAGCAGGGATTTCAGCTTGACGGGGACTTGCTGCCTCCTCTTCCCCCGAGGAGGCTCGCTTCCCTGCTGGCTGTGCACTCGCCTATCAGGCGGGGGCGCAGGGCTCCTCCAGCAGGTCTTGCCTCAGGGGCTGCTTCCCCTGAGTTGGGGCTGTGGGCAGGAACCCAGACACGCAGGATCAGGCCCCAAACACCTGCACATGTCTCTGCTGGGGAGGAGAGTGCTAGGGAACCTACGTCTGTCATACACTTTCTGGGCACCCAAGGAATCAGCCTCCGTGTGTGCGGGGCTGAAAACCCCAGCCAGGGGCCCTGGGAGCCTGGTGCTCTCCGTGTGGCGCTGAATCTGGGCGGCCAAGCAACCGCTGGAGGAGCCCTGCAGTTGCCCTTCCCTTCCCTCTGACAGAATTCTCACTGCTGGAGCCCTTGGCAGTGTGCAACCCACCAGCCCCTAAGCTCTCCTTAAGGAGGACTGGGACCTAAGTGCAAAGGCAAGGCAGGATTGGAGCTGAGGCAAGAAAGGCGCCAGTGGCGACTCCCAGGCTCCTGCTGCCTGCTCCTTCCTGGAGAGGCAGCCTAAAAGCAAGGCAAGTCTGGGCAAGGCTAGCCCCCGGCAGAGCAGCCTCGCGCCAGGAACTCTGCCAGATCGGGGCTCTGAGCAGAGCTAGAGCTCTGCCGTACTGGAGGCGCACTTAGCTCCGTGCAAGCAGGGCTTTCAACTTGACGGGGCTGGGCTGCCTCCTCTTCCCCCGAGGAGGCTCGCTTCCCTGCTGGCTGTGCACTCGCCTATCAGGCGGGGCGCAGGGCTCCTCCAGCAGGTCTTGCCTCAGGGGCTGCTTCCCCTGAGTTGGGGCTGTGGGCAGGAACCCAGACACGCAGGATCAGGCCCCAAACACCTGCACATGTCTCTGCTGGGGAGGAGAGTGCTAGGGAACCTACGTCTGTCATACACTTTCTGGGCACCCAAGGAATCAGCCTCCGTGTGTGCGGGGCTGAAAACCCCAGCCAGGGGCCCTGGGAGCCTGGTGCTCTCGGTGCGGCGCTGATTCTAGGCGGCCTAGAAACCGCTGGAGGAGCCCTGCAGTTGCCCTTCCCTTCCCTCTGACAGAGCTCTCACTGCTGAAGCCCTTGGCAGTGTGCAACCCACCACCCCCTAAGCCCTCCCAACGACGCCTGGCACCTATGTGCAAAGGCAAGGCAGGATTGGAGCTGAGGCAAGGAAGGCACCAGTGGCGTCTCCCAGGCTCGCTCAGACAGCTCCTTCCTGGGGAGGGAGCCTAAAAGCAAGGCAAGTCTGGGCAAGGCGAGCCCCCGGCGAGCAGCCTCGCGCCAGAAACTCTGCCAGATCGGGGCTCTGAGCAGAGCTAGAGCTCTGCCGTACTGGAGGCCCACTTAGCTCCGTGCAAGCAGGGCTTTCTCTTGACTGGGCTCGGCTGCCTCCTCTTCTCCCGAGGAGGCTCGCTACACTGCTGGCTGTGCTCTCGCCTATCAGGCGGGCGCGCAGGGCTCCTCCAGCAGGTCTTGCCTCAGGGGCTGCTTCCCCTGAGTTGAGGCTGTGGGCGGGAACCCAGACACGCAGGATAAGGCCCCAACCACCTGCACATGTCTCTGCTGGGAGGAGAGTGCTAGGGAACCTACGTCTCTCACACACTTTCTAGGCACCCACGGAGTCAGCCTCTGGGAGTGTGGGGATGCAAAACCCAGCCAGGGGCCCTTGGAACCTGGTGCTCTCCGTGCGGAGCTTTGTCTGGGCGGCCAAGGAACCGCTGAAGGAGCCCTGCTGTTGCCCTTCGCTTCCCTCTGACAGAGCTTTCACTGCTGGAGCCCTTGGCAGTGTGCAACCCACCAGCCCCTAAGCCCTCCTCAAGGACGCTTGGGACCTAAGTGCAAAGGCAAGGCAGGGGTAGAGCTGAAGCCAGGAAGGCGCCAGTGGCGTTTCCGAGCCTCACACAGCCTGCTCCTTCCTGGGGAGGGAGCCTTAAAGCAAGGCAAGTCTGCGCAAGGCTCGCCTATGGCAGAGCATCTTGGTGCCAGGAACTCTGCCAGATCGGGCCTCTGAACAGAGCTAGAGATCTGCCGTACTGGAGTCGCACTTAGCTTCGTAAGCAGGGATTTCAGCTTGACGGGGACTTGCTGCCTCCTCTTCCCCCGAGGAGGCTCGCTTCCCTGCTGGCTGTGCACTCGCCTATCAGGCGGGGGCGCAGGGCTCCTCCAGCAGGTCTTGCCTCAGGGGCTGCTTCCCCTGAGTTGGGGCTGTGGGCAGGAACCCAGACACGCAGGATCAGGCCCCAAACACCTGCACATGTCTCTGCTGGGGAGGAGAGTGCTAGGGAACCTACGTCTGTCATACACTTTCTGGGCACCCAAGGAATCAGCCTCCGTGTGTGCGGGGCTGAAAACCCCAGCCAGGGGCCCTGGGAGCCTGGTGCTCTCCGTGTGGCGCTGAATCTGGGCGGCCAAGCAACCGCTGGAGGAGCCCTGCAGTTGCCCTTCCCTTCCCTCTGACAGAATTCTCACTGCTGGAGCCCTTGGCAGTGTGCAACCCACCAGCCCCTAAGCTCTCCTTAAGGAGGACTGGGACCTAAGTGCAAAGGCAAGGCAGGATTGGAGCTGAGGCAAGAAAGGCGCCAGTGGCGACTCCCAGGCTCCTGCTGCCTGCTCCTTCCTGGAGAGGCAGCCTAAAAGCAAGGCAAGTCTGGGCAAGGCTAGCCCCGGCAGAGCAGCCTCGCGCCAGGAACTCTGCCAGATCGGGGCTCTGAGCAGAGCTAGAGCTCTGCCGTACTGGAGGCGCACTTAGCTCCGTGCAAGCAGGGCTTTCAACTTGACGGGGCTGGGCTGCCTCCTCTTCCCCCGAGGAGGCTCGCTTCCCTGCTGGCTGTGCACTCGCCTATCAGGCGGGGCGCAGGGCTCCTCCAGCAGGTCTTGCCTCAGGGGCTGCTTCCCCTGAGTTGGGGCTGTGGGCAGGAACCCAGACACGCAGGATCAGGCCCCAACCACCTGCACATGTCTCTGCTGGGGAGGAGAGTGCTAGGGAACCTACGTCTGTCATACACTTTCTGGGCACCCAAGGAATCAGCCTCCGTGTGTGCGGGGCTGAAAACCCCAGCCAGGGGCCCTGGGAGCCTGGTGCTCTCGGTGCGGCGCTGATTCTAGGCGGCCTAGAAACCGCTGGAGGAGCCCTGCAGTTGCCCTTCCCTTCCCTCTGACAGAGCTCTCACTGCTGAAGCCCTTGGCAGTGTGCAACCCACCACCCCTAAGCCCTCCCCAACGACGCCTGGCACCTATGTGCAAAGGCAAGGCAGGATTGGAGCTGAGGCAAGGAAGGCACCAGTGGCGTCTCCCAGGCTCGCTCAGACAGCTCCTTCCTGGGGAGGGAGCCTAAAAGCAAGGCAAGTCTGGGCAAGGCGAGCCCCCGGCCGAGCAGCCTCGCGCCAGAAACTCTGCCAGATCGGGGCTCTGAGCAGAGCTAGAGCTCTGCCGTACTGGAGGCCCACTTAGCTCCGTGCAAGCAGGGCTTTCCTCTTGACTGGGCTCGGCTGCCTCCTCTTCTCCCGAGGAGGCTCGCTACACTGCTGGCTGTGCTCTCGCCTATCAGGCGGGCGCGCAGGGCTCCTCCAGCAGGTCTTGCCTCAGGGGCTGCTTCCCCTGAGTTGAGGCTGTGGGCGGGAACCCAGACACGCAGGATAAGGCCCCAACCACCTGCACATGTCTCTGCTGGGGAGGAGAGTGCTAGGGAACCTACGTCTCTCACACACTTTCTAGGCACCCACGGAGTCAGCCTCTGGGAGTGTGGGGATGCAAAACCCAGCCAGGGGCCCTTGGAACCTGGTGCTCTCCGTGCGGAGCTTTGTCTGGGCGGCCAAGGAACCGCTGAAGGAGCCCTGCTGTTGCCCTTCGCTTCCCTCTGACAGAGCTTTCACTGCTGGAGCCCTTGGCAGTGTGCAACCCACCAGCCCCTAAGCCCTCCTCAAGGACGCTTGGGACCTAAGTGCAAAGGCAAGGCAGGGTAGAGCTGAAGCCAGGAAGGCGCCAGTGGCGTTTCCGAGCCTCACACAGCCTGCTCCTTCCTGGGGAGGGAGCCTTAAAGCAAGGCAAGTCTGCGCAAGGCTCGCCTATGGCAGAGCATCTTGGTGCCAGGAACTCTGCCAGATCGGGCCTCTGAACAGAGCTAGAGATCTGCCGTACTGGAGTCGCACTTAGCTTCGTGTAAGCAGGGATTTCAGCTTGACGGGGACTTGCTGCCTCCTCTTCCCCCGAGGAGGCTCGCTTCCCTGCTGGCTGTGCACTCGCCTATCAGGCGGGGGCGCAGGGCTCCTCCAGCAGGTCTTGCCTCAGGGGCTGCTTCCCCTGAGTTGGGGCTGTGGGCAGGAACCCAGACACGCAGGATCAGGCCCCAAACACCTGCACATGTCTCTGCTGGGGAGGAGAGTGCTAGGGAACCTACGTCTGTCATACACTTTCTGGGCACCCAAGGAATCAGCCTCCGTGTGTGCGGGGCTGAAAACCCCAGCCAGGGGCCCTGGGAGCCTGGTGCTCTCCGTGTGGCGCTGAATCTGGGCGGCCAAGCAACCGCTGGAGGAGCCCTGCAGTTGCCCTTCCCTTCCCTCTGACAGAATTCTCACTGCTGGAGCCCTTGGCAGTGTGCAACCCACCAGCCCCTAAGCTCTCCTTAAGGAGGACTGGGACCTAAGTGCAAAGGCAAGGCAGGATTGGAGCTGAGGCAAGAAAGGCGCCAGTGGCGACTCCCAGGCTCCTGCTGCCTGCTCCTTCCTGGAGAGGCAGCCTAAAAGCAAGGCAAGTCTGGGCAAGGCTAGCCCCCGGCAGAGCAGCCTCGCGCCAGGAACTCTGCCAGATCGGGGCTCTGAGCAGAGCTAGAGCTCTGCCGTACTGGAGGCGCACTTAGCTCCGTGCAAGCAGGGCTTTCAACTTGACGGGGCTGGGCTGCCTCCTCTTCCCCCGAGGAGGCTCGCTTCCCTGCTGGCTGTGCACTCGCCTATCAGGCGGGGGCGCAGGGCTCCTCCAGCAGGTCTTGCCTCAGGGGCTGCTTCCCCTGAGTTGGGGCTGTGGGCAGGAACCCAGACACGCAGGATCAGGCCCCAACCACCTGCACATGTCTCTGCTGGGGAGGAGAGTGCTAGGGAACCTACGTCTGTCATACACTTTCTGGGCACCCAAGGAATCAGCCTCCGTGTGTGCGGGGCTGAAAACCCCAGCCAGGGGCCCTGGGAGCCTGGTGCTCTCGGTGCGGCGCTGATTCTAGGCGGCCTAGAAACCGCTGGAGGAGCCCTGCAGTTGCCCTTCCCTTCCCTCTGACAGAGCTCTCACTGCTGAAGCCCTTGGCAGTGTGCAACCCACCACCCCTAAGCCCTCCCCAACGACGCCTGGCACCTATGTGCAAAGGCAAGGCAGGATTGGAGCTGAGGCAAGGAAGGCACCAGTGGCGTCTCCCAGGCTCGCTCAGACAGCTCCTTCCTGGGGAGGGAGCCTAAAAGCAAGGCAAGTCTGGGCAAGGCGAGCCCCCGGCCGAGCAGCCTCGCGCCAGAAACTCTGCCAGATCGGGGCTCTGAGCAGAGCTAGAGCTCTGCCGTACTGGAGGCCCACTTAGCTCCGTGCAAGCAGGGCTTTCCTCTTGACTGGGCTCGGCTGCCTCCTCTTCTCCCGAGGAGGCTCGCTACACTGCTGGCTGTGCTCTCGCCTATCAGGCGGGCGCGCAGGGCTCCTCCAGCAGGTCTTGCCTCAGGGGCTGCTTCCCCTGAGTTGAGGCTGTGGGCGGGAACCCAGACACGCAGGATAAGGCCCCAACCACCTGCACATGTCTCTGCTGGGGAGGAGAGTGCTAGGGAACCTACGTCTCTCACACACTTTCTAGGCACCCACGGAGTCAGCCTCTGGGAGTGTGGGGATGCAAAACCCAGCCAGGGGCCCTTGGAACCTGGTGCTCTCCGTGCGGAGCTTTGTCTGGGCGGCCAAGGAACCGCTGAAGGAGCCCTGCTGTTGCCCTTCGCTTCCCTCTGACAGAGCTTTCACTGCTGGAGCCCTTGGCAGTGTGCAACCCACCAGCCCCTAAGCCCTCCTCAAGGACGCTTGGGACCTAAGTGCAAAGGCAAGGCAGGGGTAGAGCTGAAGCCAGGAAGGCGCCAGTGGCGTTTCCGAGCCTCACACAGCCTGCTCCTTCCTGGGGAGGGAGCCTTAAAGCAAGGCAAGTCTGCGCAAGGCTCGCCTATGGCAGAGCATCTTGGTGCCAGGAACTCTGCCAGATCGGGCCTCTGAACAGAGCTAGAGATCTGCCGTACTGGAGTCGCACTTAGCTTCGTGTAAGCAGGGATTTCAGCTTGACGGGGACTTGCTGCCTCCTCTTCCCCCGAGGAGGCTCGCTTCCCTGCTGGCTGTGCACTCGCCTATCAGGCGGGGCGCAGGGCTCCTCCAGCAGGTCTTGCCTCAGGGGCTGCTTCCCCTGAGTTGGGGCTGTGGGCAGGAACCCAGACACGCAGGATCAGGCCCCAAACACCTGCACATGTCTCTGCTGGGGAGGAGAGTGCTAGGGAACCTACGTCTGTCATACACTTTCTGGGCACCCAAGGAATCAGCCTCCGTGTGTGCGGGGCTGAAAACCCCAGCCAGGGGCCCTGGGAGCCTGGTGCTCTCCGTGTGGCGCTGTCTGGGCGGCCAAGCAACCGCTGGAGGAGCCCTGCAGTTGCCCTTCCCTTCCCTCTGACAGAATTCTCACTGCTGGAGCCCTTGGCAGTGTGCAACCCACCAGCCCCTAAGCTCTCCTTAAGGAGGACTGGGACCTAAGTGCAAAGGCAAGGGGGGAGCTGAGGAAGGCGCCAGTGGCGACTCCCAGCCTGCTCCTTCCTGGGAGGAGCCTAAAGCAAGGCAAGTCTGCGCAAGGCTGGCAGAGCACAGGAACTCTGCCAGATCGGGCCTCTGACAGAGCTAGAGCTCTGCCGTACTGGAGTCGCACTTAGCTCGTGAAGCAGGGCTTGAGCTGCCCCCGAGGAGCCTGTGCACTCGCCTATGCTCCTCCAGCAGGTCTTGCAGGGGCTGCTGAGTTGGGGCTGTGGGCAGGAACCCAGACACGCAGGATCAGGCACCTGCACATGCTGAGTGCTAGGGAACCTACGTCTGTCATACACTTTCTGGGCACCCAAGGAATCAGCCTCCGTGTGTGCGGGCTGAAAACCCCAGCCAAGCCTGGTGCTCTCCGTGTGGCGCTGGGCGGCCAAGCAACCGCTGGAGGAGCCCTGCAGTTGCCCTTCCCTTCCCTCTGACAGAATTCTCACTGCTGGAGCCCTTGGCAGTGTGCAACCCACCAGCCCCTAAGCTCTCCTTAAGGAGGACTGGGACCTAAGTGCAAAGGCAAGGCAGGATTGGAGCTGAGGCAAGAAAGGCGCCAGTGGCGACTCCCAGGCTCCTGCTGCCTGCTCCTTCCTGGAGAGGCAGCCTAAAAGCAAGGCAAGTCTGGGCAAGGCTAGCCCCGGCAGAGCAGCCTCGCGCCAGGAACTCTGCCAGATCGGGGCTCTGAGCAGAGCTAGAGCTCTGCCGTACTGGAGGCGCACTTAGCTCCGTGCAAGCAGGGCTTTCAACTTGACGGGGCTGGGCTGCCTCCTCTTCCCCGAGGAGGCTCGCTTCCCTGCTGGCTGTGCACTCGCCTATCAGGCGGGGCGCAGGGCTCCTCCAGCAGGTCTTGCCTCAGGGGCTGCTTCCCCTGAGTTGGGGCTGTGGGCAGGAACCCAGACACGCAGGATCAGGCCCCAAAACACCTGCACATGTCTCTGCTGGGGAGGAGAGTGCTAGGGAACCTACGTCTGTCATACACTTTCTGGGCACCCAAGGAATCAGCCTCCGTGTGTGCGGGGCTGAAAACCCCAGCCAGGGGCCCTGGGAGCCTGGTGCTCTCGGTGCGGCGCTGATTCTAGGCGGCCTAGAAACCGCTGGAGGAGCCCTGCAGTTGCCCTTCCCTTCCCTCTGACAGAGCTCTCACTGCTGAAGCCCTTGGCAGTGTGCAACCCACCACCCCCTAAGCCCTCCCCAACGACGCCTGGCACCTATGTGCAAAGGCAAGGCAGGATTGGAGCTGAGGCAAGGAAGGCACCAGTGGCGTCTCCCAGGCTCGCTCAGACAGCTCCTTCCTGGGGAGGGAGCCTAAAAGCAAGGCAAGTCTGGGCAAGGCGAGCCCCCGGCCGAGCAGCCTCGCGCCAGAAACTCTGCCAGATCGGGGCTCTGAGCAGAGCTAGAGCTCTGCCGTACTGGAGGCCCACTTAGCTCCGTGCAAGCAGGGCTTTCCTCTTGACTGGGCTCGGCTGCCTCCTCTTCTCCCGAGGAGGCTCGCTACACTGCTGGCTGTGCTCTCGCCTATCAGGCGGGCGCGCAGGGCTCCTCCAGCAGGTCTTGCCTCAGGGGCTGCTTCCCCTGAGTTGAGGCTGTGGGCGGGAACCCAGACACGCAGGATAAGGCCCCAACCACCTGCACATGTCTCTGCTGGGGAGGAGAGTGCTAGGGAACCTACGTCTCTCACACACTTTCTAGGCACCCACGGAGTCAGCCTCTGGGAGTGTGGGGATGCAAAACCCAGCCAGGGGCCCTTGGAACCTGGTGCTCTCCGTGCGGAGCTTTGTCTGGGCGGCCAAGGAACCGCTGAAGGAGCCCTGCTGTTGCCCTTCGCTTCCCTCTGACAGAGCTTTCACTGCTGGAGCCCTTGGCAGTGTGCAACCCACCAGCCCCTAAGCCCTCCTCAAGGACGCTTGGGACCTAAGTGCAAAGGCAAGGCAGGGGTAGAGCTGAAGCCAGGAAGGCGCCAGTGGCGTTTCCGAGCCTCACACAGCCTGCTCCTTCCTGGGGAGGGAGCCTTAAAGCAAGGCAAGTCTGCGCAAGGCTCGCCTATGGCAGAGCATCTTGGTGCCAGGAACTCTGCCAGATCGGGCCTCTGAACAGAGCTAGAGATCTGCCGTACTGGAGTCGCACTTAGCTTCGTGTAAGCAGGGATTTCAGCTTGACGGGGACTTGCTGCCTCCTCTTCCCCCGAGGAGGCTCGCTTCCCTGCTGGCTGTGCACTCGCCTATCAGGCGGGGGCGCAGGGCTCCTCCAGCAGGTCTTGCCTCAGGGGCTGCTTCCCCTGAGTTGGGGCTGTGGGCAGGAACCCAGACACGCAGGATCAGGCCCCAAACACCTGCACATGTCTCTGCTGGGGAGGAGAGTGCTAGGGAACCTACGTCTGTCATACACTTTCTGGGCACCCAAGGAATCAGCCTCCGTGTGTGCGGGGCTGAAAACCCCAGCCAGGGGACCTGGGAGCCTGGTGCTCTCCGTGTGGCGCTGAATCTGGGCGGCCAAGCAACCGCTGGAGGAGCCCTGCAGTTGCCCTTCCCTTCCCTCTGACAGAATTCTCACTGCTGGAGCCCTTGGCAGTGTGCAACCCACCAGCCCCTAAGCTCTCCTTAAGGAGGACTGGGACCTAAGTGCAAAGGCAAGGCAGGATTGGAGCTGAGGCAAGAAAGGCGCCAGTGGCGACTCCCAGGCTCCTGCTGCCTGCTCCTTCCTGGAGAGGCAGCCTAAAAGCAAGGCAAGTCTGGGCAAGGCTAGCCCCGGCAGAGCAGCCTCGCGCCAGGAACTCTGCCAGATCGGGGCTCTGAGCAGAGCTAGAGCTCTGCCGTACTGGAGGCGCACTTAGCTCCGTGCAAGCAGGGCTTTCAACTTGACGGGGCTGGGCTGCCTCCTCTTCCCCCGAGGAGGCTCGCTTCCCTGCTGGCTGTGCACTCGCCTATCAGGCGGGGGCGCAGGGCTCCTCCAGCAGGTCTTGCCTCAGGGGCTGCTTCCCCTGAGTTGGGGCTGTGGGCAGGAACCCAGACACGCAGGATCAGGCCCAAACACCTGCACATGTCTCTGCTGGGGAGGAGAGTGCTAGGGAACCTACGTCTGTCATACACTTTCTGGGCACCCAAGGAATCAGCCTCCGTGTGTGCGGGGCTGAAAACCCCAGCCAGGGGCCCTGGGAGCCTGGTGCTCTCCGTGCGGCGCTGATCTAGGCGGCCAAGCAACCGCTGGAGGAGCCCTGCAGTTGCCCTTCCCTTCCCTCTGACAGATTCTCACTGCTGGAGCCCTTGGCAGTGTGCAACCCACCAGCCCCTAAGCCCTCCTTAAGGAGGACTGGGACCTAAGTGCAAAGGCAAGGCAGGATTGGAGCTGAGGCAAGAAAGGCGCCAGTGGCGACTCCCAGGCTCCTGCTGCCTGCTCCTTCCTGGAGAGGCAGCCTAAAAGCAAGGCAAGTCTGGGCAAGGCTAGCCCCCGGCAGAGCAGCCTCGCGCCAGGAACTCTGCCAGATCGGGGCTCTGAGCAGAGCTAGAGCTCTGCCGTACTGGAGGCGCACTTAGCTCCGTGCAAGCAGGGCTTTCAACTTGACGGGGCTGGGCTGCCTCCTCTTCCCCGAGGAGGCTCGCTTCCCTGCTGGCTGTGCACTCGCCTATCAGGCGGGGGCGCAGGGCTCCTCCAGCAGGTCTTGCCTCAGGGGCTGCTTCCCCTGAGTTGGGGCTGTGGCAGGAACCCAGACACGCAGGATCAGGCCCCAAACACCTGCACATGTCTCTGCTGGGGAGGAGAGTGCTAGGGAACCTACGTCTGTCATACACTTTCTGGGCACCCAAGGAATCAGCCTCCGTGTGTGCAGAAAACCCAGCCAGCCTG
>NW_017216668.1:0-13043 GCF_001704415.2 Capra hircus | reverse complement strand
GGCGAAAGCCTCGGCGGGAAAGCTCAGTCGGGAAAGCCTCGTGGAAAAACTCGAGGTGAAAGCCACACATTCTTGATCACGCCAAGGAAGCGTGACACTGCTGCTACAGCTCTGAAGGAAAGCGCAACTGCATGCCCCCACACGAGACGAGGACTAACTCCCCTGGGGAGACTCCAGAAGTAACCCAAGATCCATGTCAGCACTGGAGAGGAATCCTCAGGTCAGGTACCGACTCCACACAAGGTCTTAGGTCCCGCATCGATGGGAGAGGAAATCCCGAGAGGCCCCCGAGCAACGTGCATGTGGACTGGCCTTTCCTGAGGCCACCAGAGCGGGTCCCTGAGATACCCGTCGTATGTCGAGAGCACATGCAGCAACTCGAGAAAATCCAGGAGGTTGTCCCCTCCAGGCGAGTTGAGGCCCCTTTCTGCTGAGGCGTCTCGAGGGGCTAATCACACCTACCTTTGGAACTTCCAAAGGGTCCTTCACACCCTTCCTGCAACGCAAGAAGTTCCCGGTATACCTGTCTCCACACGAGAGGAAGCACGAGCGTCCCGCCCACATCCAGAGGAGCCCCGTTACCGCCTCCTAGCTCGAGAGTGGGATTCTTTCCCAGCAGGGTCGGGAAAGAATTCCCGCGTTCCTGTTGCATCTCAAGAGGAGGCGCTCTCCACCTGAAAGGCGAGAGGGACTCAAGGGTCGTGCCACCATTCCCAGAGTCCCGCAGATGTCTCAGTCCATTCCAGGAAACCTGTTTTCCCTGCACTGCCTCGACTTTTTCAAGCCGAGGATCGAATCACACCAAGGTGCACGTGACAGACGTGTGGGAAAGCCTCTTGGGAAAGCCTCGTGGCGAAAGCCTCGAGGGAAAGCCACAGATGCCTTGATCCACGGGGAAGGGAAACGTGACACTGCTGCTACAGCTCGGAGGAAAGCACACGTGCATGCCACACTCGAGACGAGGACTGACTCCCCTGGGGCGATTCCAGAAGTACCCCAAGATCCATGTCAGCACTGGAGAGGAATCTTCAGGTTCCTGCACCGACTCCATACAAGGTCTTAGGCCTGGAATAGATGGGAGAAGAATCCAGAGAGGCCCCGAGCAACTCGCATGGGGACTGGCCTTTCCTGAGGCCACCACAGCGGGTCCCTGAGGTCCCCTTCGTAAGTCGAGAGCACCTGCCGGAACTCGAGAAAATCCAGGAGGTTCTCCCCTCCAGACGAGATGAGGACCATTTCCACTGAGTCGTCTCGAGGCTAATAACAGCTAACCTCTGGAAATTCCAAAGGGTCCTTCACACCCTTGCTGCAAGTCAAGAAGTTCCCCGACATACCCGTCTCCACTCGAGAGGAAGTACGAGAGTCCGCCCACATCCAGAGGAGCCCAGTTTTCGCCTCCTAGCTCGAGAGAGGGATCCTTTCCCTGCGTGTTCGGGAAAGAATTCCCGGCGTTCCCGTCGCATCTCAAGAGGAGGCGCTCTCCACAGGAAAGGCAAGAGGAACTCCAGGTCGTGCCACCATTCCCAGAGTCCCCCAGATGTCTCAGTCCATTCCAGGGAAACCTGTTTTCCCTGCACTGCCTCGACTTTCAAGCGAGGATCGACTCACACCACGGTGGCATGTGGGATAGCCCTGTGGGAAAACCTCATGGGAAAGCCTCGTGGGAAAGCCTCGAGGGAAAACCACAGATCCCTTGATCCACGCGAAGGGAAGCGTGACACTGCTGCTACAGCACCGGAGGAAAGCGCACGTGCATGCCCCCACTCGAGACGAGGACTGACTCCCCTGGGGAGACTCCAGAAGTACCCCAAGATCCATGTCAGCACTGGAGAGGAATCCTCAGCTTCCGGCACCGACTCCACACAAGGTCTTATGCCGGGTCCAGCCCCGGTGGATCCAGGGAATTCGAAGGGTGAACGGCGTTGGCGTGGAAAGACTTGTTTATTTATTAATGTAAGATTAGATTAGGAAACTATAGTGTAGTAAGAAGATTAAGTGGAGAAAGAGGGCTGAATAGCTTGGTTTATGCGGAAGGCCAATAAAATTCCAGACAAGGAATTTGCACCACCTACGTTGGGCCACCGGCGCCCGCTGGAATATCTAAGGGTGCCTCGCCTTAAGCTCCCTTTCGTGGCGGGTCTTAACAGCCAGTGCAAGTAAGTAGAACCTGGCAAGCCTCCGCACTCCAGTTGGAGATTCAGCCTGAAGTTAAAGTAAAGAGCAGAGAGAAGGAAAGGTAGAGAAGAAGAAAGAGAGAGAAAGACACGGGGGAGCCAGAGTCCCAAGAAACCAGGCTGAGAGACTAGTTCAAGAAGCTGGTCCGAGAAACTGGCCCCCGGCCCCTGGCCTCCTCCTTTATTGTTCAGAAGGCCTTTTATACTTTTGATAAAACATGGAGATCAATGGATAACACAAAATTATGTAGTGTTCACAACCCAGATTCTTTCTGTATATCATTTTGTATACAAAAGTTCTCAGGTGATTTACATTATCTTCTGGCCAAGAGGCTTGTTAACACTTTTTGGCTCTCTTCCTTAATGAATGTTAATTTTGTTTCCCCTGTAGTGTTTTTCTTTAATCTGCATCTCCTTAAAGCATTAAAGTTACATCTCTATAGAACAAAGGTGCAGTGGGTTATAACAAAGAAGGTACTTAACTCAAAAATCTAATGTTGCTAATACCAGGTCTACTACTTGTTTTTCTATATACCAACTATATCTAAAAATAAAGGATATGAAAATTTGGCAGCAAGCATTGACCCAAGAAATGAAACTTTTAATCAGTCCTATTCTAAAGGTTTTAACTCCTCGGAAGCTCCTGCATTCCTAGGATGTTTTAAGCTTCCTGTGCCTCCTGCGGTCAGGAGGCCTCAAACAATCACAAGCACAGCTGTACGAGTCCTACAGGCAGGCTAGAAAGAAATCAGAGGGTTTTTGGATTGAAACACTCTTTCAAATGCAGAAGACTAACGGCCTGAATTGACTTTTTCCAGAAAAGGTCAGAAGAGTGAAAAAGCAGAGCACAACAACCGGCAGATTTTTGTTGGGGTACATGCTTAAAAATTTCCAGAGGGGTCGCTGAAGTCTGAGCACGCCTTGCGTATGTCAGTTTCCTTCCTCATAAACTTGTCACGGGCGGGCTTCCTCACACTGGCTCCCGGCAGTCTTAGGCCCCGGCATCGACGGGAGAGGAATCCCGAGAGGCCCCCGAGCAACTCGCATGCGGACTGGCCTTTCTTGAGGCCACCAGTCGGGTCTCTGTGTTCCCCGTCGTAATTTGAGAGCACCTGCCACAACTCGAGAAAATTCAGGAGGTACTCCACTCCAGGCGAGATGAGGCCCATTTCCCAGAGGCTTCTCGAGGCTAATCACACCTAACATCTGGAACTTCCAAAGGGTAATTCACACCCTTGCTGCAACTCAAGAAGTTCCCTGACATACCCGTCTCCACTCGAGAGGAAGCAAGAGAGTCCCGCCCACATCCAGAGGAGCCCCGTTTCCGCCTCCTAGCTGGAGAGGAGTGATCCTTTCCCTGCGTGGTCGGGAAAGGATTCCCGGCGTTCCCGTCGCATCTCAAGAGGAGGCGCTCTCCACAGGAAAGGCGAGAGGAATTCCAGGGTTGTGCCACCATTCCCAGAGTCCCCCAGATGTCTCAGTCCATTCCGGGGAAACCTGTTTTCCCAGCACTGCCTCGACTTTCAAGCGAGGATCGACTCACATCACGGTGGCACGTGGGACAGCCCTATGGGAAAGCCTCGTGGGAAAGCCTCGTGGGAAAGCCTCGAGGGAAAGCCACAGATCCCTTGAACCACGCGAAGGGAAGTGTGACACTGCTGCTACAGCTCGGGAGGAAAGCGCACGTGCATGACCCCACTCGAGACGAGGACTGAATCCCCTGGGGAGACTCCAGAAGTACCCCAAGATCCATGTCAGCACTGGAGGGGAATCCTAAGGATCCGGCACCGACTCCACACAAGATCTTAGTCCCCGGCATCGACGTGAGGGGAATCCCGAGAGGTCCCCGAGCAACTCGCATGGGGACCTGCCTTTCCTGAGGCCACCAGAGCGGGTCCCTGAGGTCCCCGTCGTAAGTCGAGAGCACCTGCTGCAACTCGAGAAAATCCAGGAGCTTCTCCCCTCCAGGCGAGATGAGGCCCATTTCCACTGAGGCGTATCGAGGCTAATCCCACCTAACCTTTGGAACGTGCAAACGGTCCTTCACACCCTTGCTGCCACTCAAGAAGTTCCCCGACATACCCGTCTCCACTCGAGAGGAAGCACGAGAGTTCTGCCCACATCCAGAGGAGCCCCGTTTCTGCCTCCTAGCTCGAAAGGAGGGATCCTTATCCTGCGTGGTCGGGAAAGAATTCCCGGCGTTCCCGTCGCATCTCAAGAGGAGGCGCTCTCCACAGGAAAGGCGAGAGGAACTCCAGGATCGTGCCACCATTCCCAGAGTCCCCCAGATGTCTCAGTCCATTCCAGGGAAACCTGATTTCCCTGCACTGCCTCGACTTTCTAGCCGAGGATCGACTCACATCTCGGTGGCATGTGGGAGAGCCCTGTGGGAAAGCCTCGTGGGAAAACCTCGTGGGAAAGCCTCGAGGGAAAGCCACAGATACCTTGATCCACGCGAAGGGAAGCGTGACACTGCTGCAGCTCGGGAGGAAAGCGCACGTGCATGCCCCCACTCGAGACGAGGACGGACTCCCCTGGGGAGACTCCAGAAGTACCCCAAGATCCATGTCAGCACTGGAGAGGAATCCTCAGGTTCCGGCACCGACTCCACACAAGGTCTTAGGCCCAGGCTTCGACGGGAGAGGAATCCGGAGAGGCCCCCGAGGAACTCGCATGGGGACTGGCCTTTCCTGAGGCCACCAGAGTGGGTCCCTGAGGTCCCCGTCGTAAGTCGAGAGCACCTGCCACAACTGGAGAAAATCCAGGAGGTTCTCCCCTCCAGGCGAGATGAGGCCCATTTCCGCTGAGTCGTCTCCAGGCTAATCACACCTAACCTCTGGAACTTCCAAAGGGTCCTTCACACCATATCTGCAACTCAAGAAGTTCGCCGACATACCCGTCTCCACTCGAGAGAAAGCACGAGAGTCCCGCCCACATCCAGACGATCCCCGTTTCCTCCTCCTAGCTCGAGAGGAGGGATCCTTTCCCTGCGTGGTCGGGAAAGAATTCCCGGAGTTCCCGTCGCATCTCAAGAGGAGGCACTCTCCACAGGAAAGGCGAGGGGAACTCCAGGGTCGTGCCACCATTCCCAGAGTCCCCAAGATGTCTCAGTCCATTCCAGGGAAAACTTTTTTCCCTGCACTGCCTCGACTTTCAAGCCGAGGATCGACATCGACACACACCACGGTGGCACTTGGGACAGCCCTGTGGGAAAGCCTCGTGGGAAAGACTCATAGGAAAGCCTCGAAGGAAAGCCACAGATCCCTTAATCCACTCGACGGGTATCGTGACACTGCTGCTACAGCTCGGGAGGAAAGAGCACGTGCATGCCCCCACTAGATACGAGGACTGACTCCGCTGGGGAGACTCCAGAAGTACCCCAAGATCCATGTCAGCACTGGAGAGGAATCCTCAGGTTCCGGCACCGACTCCACACAAGGTCTTAGGCTCAGGCATCGACGGGAGTGTTATCCCGAGAAGCCCCCGAGCAACTTCCATGGGGACTGGCCTATCCTGAGGCCCCCAGGGCGGGTCCCTGAGGTCCCTGTAGTAAGTCGAGAGCACATTCCGCAACTCGACAAAATCCAGGAGGTTCTCCCCTCCAGGCGAGATGAGGACCATTTCCGCTGAGGGGTCTAGAGACTAATCACATCTAACATCTGGAACTTCCAAAGGGTCCTTCACACCCTTGCTGCAACTCAAGAAGTTCCCCGACATACCTGTCTCCACTCGAGAGAAAGCACGAGAGTCACGCCCACATCCAGAGGAGCCCCGTTTCCGCCTCCTAGCTGGAGAGGAGGGATCCTTTCCCTGCGTGGTCGTCAATGAATTCCCGGCGTTCCCCTCGCATCTCAAGAGGAGGCGCTCTCCACAGGAAATGCGAGAGGAACTCCAGGGTCGTGCCACCATTCCCAGAGTCCCCCAGATGTCTCAGTCCATTCCCGGGAAACCCTTTTTCCCTGCACTGCCTCGACTTTCAAGCCGAGGATCGACTCAAACCACGGTGGCACGTGGGACAGCCCTGTGGGAAAGCCTCGTGGGAAAGCCTCGTGGGAAAGCCTCGAGGGAAAGCCACAGATCCCTTGATACACGCGAAGGGAAGCGTGACAGTGCTGCTACAGCTCGGGAGGAAAGAGCACGTGCATGCCCCCACTCGAGACAAGGACTGATTCCCCTGGAGAGACTCCAGAAGTACCCCAAGATCCATGTCAACACTGGAGAGGAATCCTCAGTTTCGGGCACCCACTCCACACAAGATCTTAGGCGCCAGCATCGACGGGAGAGGAATCCCGAGAGGCCCCCGGGCAACTCGCATGGGGACTTGCCTTTCCTGAGGCCATCAGAGCGGTTCCTTGAGGTCCCCGTCGTAAGTCGAAAGCACCTGCCGCAACTCGAGAAAATCCAGGAGGTTCTCCCCTCCAGGCGAGATGAGGCCCATTTCCGCTGAGGTGTCTCGAGGCTAATCACACCTAAACTCTGGAACTTCCAAAGGGTCCTTCACACCCTTGCTGCAACTCAAGAAGTTCCCCGACATACCCGTCTCCACTCGAGAGGAAGCATGAGAGTCCCGCCCAAATCCAGAGGAGCCCCGTTTCCGCCTCCTAGCTCGAGGGGAGGGATCCTTTCCCAGCGTGGTCGGGAAAGAATTCCCGGCGTTCCCGTTGCATCTCAAGAGGAGGCGCTCTCCACAGGAAAGGCGAGAGGAACTCCAGGGTCTGGCCACCATTCCCAGAGTCCCCTGGAAGTCTCAGTCCATTCCAGGGAAAGCTGTTTTCCCTGCACTGCCTCGACTTTCAAGCCGAGGATCGACTCACACCACGGTGGCACGTGGGACAGCCCTGTGGGAAAGCCTCGTGGGAAAGCCTCGAGTGAAAGACACAGATCCCTTGATCCACGAAAAGGGAAGCATGACACTGCTGCTACAGCTCGGGAGGAAATCGCACGTGCATGCCCCCTCTCGAGACAAGGACTGACTCCCCTGGGGAGACTCCAGAAGTACCACAAGATCCATGTCGGCACTGGAGAGGAATCCTCAGGTTCCGTCACTGAGTCCACACAAGGTCTTAGGCCCCAGCATCGACGGGAGAGGAATCCCGAGAGGCCCGGGAGAAACTCGCATGGGGACTGGCCTTTCCTGAGGCCACCAGAGCGGGTCCCTGAGGCCCTCGTCGTAAGTCGAGAGCACCTGCCGCAACTCGAGAAAATCCAGGAGGTTCTCCCCTCCAGGCGAGATGAGGCCCATTTCGGCTGAGACAACTAGGGTGTAATCAGACTTAAACTCTGGAACTTCCAAAGGGTCCTTCACACCCTTGCTGCAACTCAAGAAGTTCCCCGACATACCCGTCTCCACTCAAGAGGAACCCGAGCGTCCCGCCCATATCCAGAGTGGCCCCGTTTCCGCCTGCTAGCTCGAGAGGAGGGATCATTTTCCTGCGTGGTCCTGAATGAATTCCTAGCGTTCCCGTCTCATCTCAAGAGGAGGCGCTCTCCACAGTAAAGGCGAGAGGAACTCCAGTATCAGGCCCCATTCCCAGAGTCCCCCAGATGTCTCAGTCCATTCCAAGGAAACCTGTTTTCCCTGCACTGCCTCCACTTTCAAGCCGAGGATCGACTCACACCGCGATGGCAGGTTGGAAAGCCCTGTGGGAAAGCCTCGTGGGAAAGCCTCGTGGGAAAGCCTCGAGGGAAAGCCAGAGATCCCTTGATCCACGCATAGGGAAGCGTGACACTGCGGCTACAGCTCGGGAGGAAAGCGCACGTGCATGCCCCCACTCGAGACGAGGACTGACTCCCCTGGGGAGACTCCAGAAGTACCCCAAGATCCATGTCAGCACTGCAGAGGAAACTTCACGTTCCGGCACTGACTCCACACAAGGTCTTAGGCCCCGGCATCGACGGGATAGGAATCCCGAGAGGCCCCGAGCAATTCGCATAGGGAGTGGCCTTTTCTGAGGCCCCCAGAGCGGGTCGTTGAGGTCCCCGTCGTAAGTCGACAGCAACTGCCCTATCTCGAGAAAATCCAGGAGGTAGTCCCCTCCAGGCGAGATGAGGCCCATTTCCGCTGAGGCGACTGGAAGCTAATCACCCCTAATCTCTGGAACTTCCAAAGGGTCCTTCACAGCCTTGCTGCAACTCAAGAAGTTCCCCGACATACCCGTCTCCACTCAAGAGGAAGCACGAGAGTCCCGCCCACATCCAGAGGGGCCCCGTTTCCGCCTCCTAGCTCGAGAGGAGGGATCCTTTCCTTTCGTGGTCGGCAAAAAATTCCCGGCATTCCCGTCGCATCTCAGGAGGAAGCGCTCTCCACAGGAAAGGCGAGAGGAAATCCAGGGTCGTGCCACCATTCCCAGAGTCCCCAAGATGTCTCAGTCCATTCCAGGGAAACCTGTTTTCCCTGCATTGCCTCGACATTCAAGCCGTGGATCGACTCACATCACGGTGGCACGTGGGACAACCATGTGGGAAAGCCTCGTGGGAAAGCCTCGTGTGAAAGCCTCCAGGGAAAGCCACAGATCCCTTGATCCACGGGAAGGGAAACGTGACACTGCTGCTACAGCTCGGGAGGAAAGCGCACGTGCATGCCACCAATCGGGACGAGGACTGACTCCCCTGCGGAGACTCCAGAAGTACCTCAAGGTCCATGTCAGCACTGGAGAGGAATCCTCAGGTTCCGGCACCGAATCCACACAAGGTCTTAGGCCCCGGCATCGGCGGGAGAGAAATCCCGAAATGCTCCCGAGCAACTCGCATGGGGACTGGCCTTTCCTGAGGCCACCAGAGGGGGTCCCTGTGGTCCCCGTCGTAAGTCGAGAGCACCTGCCGCAAGTCGAGAAAATCCAGGAGGTTGTCCCCTCCAGGCGAGATGAGGCCCATTTCCGCTGAGGCGACTGGAAGCTAATCACCCCTAATCTCTGGAACTTCCAAAGGGTCCTTCACAGCCTTGCTGCAACTCAAGAAGTTCCCCGACATACCCGTCTCCACTCAAGAGGAAGCACGAGAGTCCCGCCTACATCCAGAGGGGCCCCCTTTCCGCGTCCTAGCTCGAGAGGAGGGATCCTTTCCTTTCGTGGTCGGCAAAGAATTCCCGGGTTCCCGTCGCATCTCAAGAGGAGGCGCTCTCCACAGGAAAGGCGAGAGGAACTCCAGGGTCGTGCCACCATTCCCTGAGTCCCCCAGATGTCTGAGTCCATTCCAGGGAAATCTGTTTTCCCTTCACTACCTCGACTTTAAAGCCGAGGATCGACTCACACCACAGTGGCACTTGGAAAAGCCCTGTGGGAAGCCTCGTGGGAAAGCGTCATGGGAAAGTCTAGAGGGAAAGCCACAAATCCCTTATTCCACGAAAAGGGAAGCATGACACTGCTGCTACAGCTCGGGAGGAAATCGGACGTTCATGCCCCCTCTCGAGACAAGGACTGACTCCCCTGGGGAGACTCCAGAAGTACCACAAGATCCATGTCGGCACTGAAGAGGAATCCTCAGGTTCCGTCACTGAGTCCACACAAGGTCTTAGGCCCCAGCATCGACGGGAGAGGAATCCCGAGAGGCCCGGGAGAAACTCGCATGGGGACTGGCCTTTCCTGAGGCCACCAGAGCGGGTCCCTGAGGCCCTCGTCGTAAGTCGAGAGCACCTGCCGCAACTCGAGAAAATCCAGGAGGTTCTCCCCTCCAGGCGAGATGAGGCCCATTTCGGGTGAGACAACTAGGGGGTAATCAGACTTAAACTCTGGAACTTCCAAAGGGTCCTTCACACCCTTGCTGCAACTCAAGAAGTTCCCCGACATACCCGTCTCCACTCAAGAGGAACCCGAGCGTCCCGCCCATATCCAGAGTGGCCCCGTTTCCGCCTGCTAGCTCGAGAGGAGGGATCCTTTCCCTGCGTGGTCCTGAAAGAATTCCTAGCATTCCCGTCTCATCTCAAGAGGAGGCGCTCTCCACAGTAAAGGCGAGAGGAACTCCAGTATCAGGCCCCATTCCCAGAGTCCGCCAGATGTCTCAGTCCATTCCAAGGAAACCTGTTTTCCCTGCACTGCCTCCACTTACAAGCCGAGGATCGACTCAAACCGCGATGGGAGGTTGAACAGCCCTGTGGGAAAGCCTCGTGGGAAAGCCTCGTGGGAAAGCCTCGAGGGAAAGCCACAGATCCCTTGATCCACGCGTAGGGAAGCGTGACACTGCTGCTACAGCTCGGGAGGAAAGCGCACGTGCATGCCCCACTCGAGACGAGGACTGACTCCCCTGGGGAGACTCCAGAAGTACCCCAAGATCCATGTCAGCACTGGAGAGGAATCCTCTGGTTTCGGCACCGACTCCACACAAGGTCTTAGGACCCGGCATCGATGGGAGAGGAATCCCGAGAGGCCTCCGAGCAACTCGCATGGGGACTGGCCTTTTCTGAGGCCACCAGAGTGGGTTCCTGAGGTCCCCGTCGTAAGTCGAGAACACCTGCCGCAACTAGGGAAAATCCAGGAGGTTCTCGCCTCCAGGCGAGATGAGGCCCATTTCCGCTGAGGCGTCTCGAGGCTAATCACATCTAACATCTGGAACTTCCAAAGGGTCCTTCACACCCTTACTGCAACTCAAGAAGTTCCCCGACATACCCGTCTCCACTCGAGAGGAAACAGGAGAGTACCGCCCAGATCCAGAGGAGCCCCTTTTCCGCCTCCTATCTCGAGGGGAGGGATCCTTTCCCTGTGTGGTCCGGAAAGAATTCCCGGCATTCACCTCGCATCTCAAAAGGAGGCGCTCTCCACAGGAAAGGCGAGAGGAACTGCAGGGTCGTGCCACCATTCCCCGAGTACCCCAGATGTCTCAGTCAATTCCAGGGAAACCTGTTTTCACTGCTCTGCCTCGAATTTCAAGCCGAGGATCGACTCACACCACCGGTGGCACGTGGGACAGCCTTGTGGGAAAGCCTCGTCGGAAAAGTCTCGAGGGAAAGCGTCGAGGGAAAGCCACAGATCCCTTGTTCAACCGGAAGGGAAGCGTGACACTGCCTGCTACTGCTCGGGGGGAGAGTGCCTGTGCATGCCCCCACTCGATACGAGGAACTGACTTCACTGGGGAGACTCCAGAAGTAACCAAGATGCATGTCAGCACTGGAGAAGAATCCTCAGGTTCCGGCACCGACTCCACACAAGGTCTTAGGCCCCGGCATCGACGGGAGGGAAATCCTGAGAGGCCCCCGAGCAACTCGCATGGGGAATGGCCTTTCCTCAGGCCACCAGAGCGGGTCCCTGATGTCCCCGTCATAAGTCAAGAGCACCTGCCCCACCTCGAAAAAATTCTGGAGGTTCTCTCCTCCAGGCAAGATGAGGCCCATTTCTGCTGAGGTGTCTCGATGCTAACCACACCTAACCTCTGGAACTTCCAAAGGGTTCTTCACACCCTGGCTGCAATTCAAAGAATTTTCCCGAAATACTGTCTCCACTCGAGAGGAAGCACGAGAGTCCCGCCCACATCCACAGGAGCCCCGTTTCCGGTTCCTAGCTCGAGAGGAGGGATCCTTTCCCTGCGTGGTCGGGAAAGAATTCCCGGAATTCCCGTCGCATCTCAAGAGGAGGTGCTCTCCATAGGATAGGCGAGAGGAACTCCAGGTCGTGCCACCATTCCAGAGTCCCCAGATGTCTCAGTCCATTCCAGGAAAACCTGTTTTCCTGCACTGCCTCGACGTTCAAGCCGAGGTTCGACTCACACCACGGTGGCACGTGGAACATCCCTGTGGGAAAGCCTCGTGGGAAAGCCTCGTGGGAAATCCTCGAGGGAAAGCCCCTGATCCCTTGATCCACGCGAAGGGAAGCGTGACACTGCTGCTACAGCTCGGGAGGAAAGCGCACCGTGCGTGCCCCCACTCGAGAAAAGGACTGACTCCGCTGAGGAGACTCCAGAAAGTACCCCAAGATCCATGTCAGCACTGGAGAAGAATCCTCAGGTCTGCCACCGACTCCACACAAGGTCTTAGGCCCCGGCATTGACGGGAGAGGAATCCCGAGAGGCCCCGAGCAACTCGCATGGGGACTGGCCTTTCCTGAGGCCAAGAGAGTGGGTCCCTGTGGTCCCCGTCGTAAGTCGAGAGCACCTGCCGCATCTCGAGAAAATCCAGGAGATTCCCCCCCAGGCGATATGAGGCCCATTCCGCTGAGGCGTATCGAGGCTAATCACACCTAACCTCTGGAACTTTCCAAAGGGTCCTTCACACCCTTGCTGCAACTCAAGAATTCCCGACATACCCGTCTCCACTCGAGAGGAAGCACGAGAGTCCCGCCCACATCCAGAGGAGCCCCGTTTCCGCCTCCTAGCTCGAGAGGAGGATCCTTCCCTGCGTGATCGGGAAAGAATTCCTGCCTTCCCGTCGCATCTCAAGAGAGGCGCTTCCACAGGAAAGGCGAGAGGAACTCCAGGTCGTGCCTCCATTCCCAGAGTCCCCCAGATGTCTCAGTCCATTCCAGGGAAACCTGTTTTCCCTGCCACTGCCTCGACTTTCAAGCCGAGCATCGACTCACACCCGGTGGCACGTGGGACAGCCCTGTGGGAAAGCCTCGTGGGAAAGCCTCGTGGAAAGCCTCGTGGGAAAGCCTCGAGGGGAAGCCACAGATCCCTTGATCCACGCGAAGGGAAGCGCGACACTGCTGCTACAGCTGGGAGGAAAGCGCACGTGCATGCCCCACTCGAGACAAGGACTGACTCCCCTGGGGAGACTCCAGAAGTACCCCAAGATCCATGTCAGCACTGGAGCGGAATCCTCAGGTTCTGGCACCGACTTCACACAAGGTCTTAGGCCGGCATCGACGGGAGATAATCCCGAGAGGCCCCGATCAACTCGCATGGGGACTGGCCTTTCCTGAGGCCCCAGAGCGGCGTCCCTGAGGT
>NW_017216667.1:0-23250 GCF_001704415.2 Capra hircus | reverse complement strand
AACCACTCGCGGGAGTAAAGTTCAGCTCAATGCCCCCTTTTCAATTACTATGTTTTACTGGGCTTTTGATGGAGGAGCGCCCTCCACTGTCAGGAGTCCAATGATGCGTTGGGAACGCTCAGAGGACAGCTAATTACAGATCACGAGTGCACAGACTTAGGTGAAGGAGGGGAGAATTTTGCTTTTTTAATTTCTAAGAGACTTTTAGCTTACGATGCCAGAAAAGGTTGGTTATCACTGACTGGAATAAGAAAGTAAGAACTCCTAAGCCGGAGGTGATTTCCAAGAGAAAGCTTTTGGCACGCGAAGCAGGGGGGAACACAGGATCAAGTCCGCTCCACTCGGACCTAACGAGAGGGCTTGGGAAACAGTGCGAGGGTGCTTCCTCTGGAGAATAGGGGTGTTTTCTCCGATTGGAACTAATAAATGCGAGCACAGGGGTGAGTAAAGTGAAGATCGTATGGGCGTCTCTTCTCAAGAGTGATTCAAAGCGGCAATTAATAATTAAAATGTGCTAAATAGTAGCCCTTATGTTGTGATACATAAGAGTGGAGACCGATCAGCTCCATCTCAAAATCATTCGGCTTAAGGTTCCCTAAGAAGGTAGGGGACCCTGTGCTCTAAAGTGCACATGCCTTAAGGTTAACAGGTGCTATAGAAGGACGATTCTACTTCTTCCACTAGAGAGGAAGCGTAGATGTCTTGGAGCACATTTGGGAACAAGACAGCCCAGAGATACCAGAGGAACGCCATGGCTGAGATTTCAACTCCTTAGGGTGTTGAAGGACCCTTTGGAGATTCCAGAGGTTAGGTGTGATTAGCCTCGAGACGCCCTCAGCGGAAATGGGCTCATCTCGCCTGGAGGGGAGAACCTCCTGGATTTTCTCGAGTTGCGGCAGGTGCTCTCGACTTACGACGGGGACCTCAGGGACCCGCTCTAGGTGGCCTCAGAGAAAGGCCAGTCCCCATGCGAGTTGCTCTCGGGCCTCTCGGGATTCCTTCCCGTCGATGCCGGGGCTAAGATCTTGTGTGGAGTACGGTGCCAGAACCTGAGGATTCCTCTCCAGTGCTGACATGGATCTTGGGGTACTTCTGGAGTCTCCCCACGGGAGTCAGTCCGTCGTCTCGAGTGGGGGAATGCAGGTGCGCTTTCCTCCCGAGCTGAAGCAGCAGTGTCACGCTTCCCTTTGCGTGGATCAAGGGTTCAGGGGTTTCCCTCGAGGCTTTCCCCACGAGGCTTTCCACGAGGCTTTCCCGCAGGGATGTCCCACGTGCCACCGTGGTGTGAGTCGATCCTCGGCTTGAAAGTCGAGGCAGTGCAGGGAAAACAGGTTTCCCTGGAATGGACTAGACATCTGCGGGATCTGGGAATGGTGGCACGACCCAGGAGTTCCTCTCGCCTTTCCGGTTGAGAGCGCCTCCTCTTGAGATGCGACGGGAACGCCGGGAATTCTTTCCCGAGCACGCAGGGAAAGGATCCCTCCTCTCGAGCTAGGAGGCTGAAACGGGGCTCCTCTGGATGTGGGCGGGACTCTCGTGCTTCCTCTCCGAGTGGAGACGGGTATGTCGGGGAACTTCTTGAGTTGCAGCAAGGGTGTGAAGGACCCTTTGGAAGTTCCAGATGTGAGATGTGATTAGCCTGGAGACGCCTAAGCGGAAATGGGCCTCATCTCGCCTGGAGGGGGGAACCTCCTGGATTTTCTCGAGTTGCGGCAGGTGCTCTCGACTTACGACGGGGACCTCAGGGACCCGCTCTGGTGGCCTCTGGAAAGGCCAGTCCCCTTGCGAATTGCTCGGGGCCTCTCAGGATTCCTCTCCCGTCAATGCCGGGGTTAATATCTTGTGTGGAGTAGGTGCCGGAACCTGAGCATTCCTCTCCAGTGCTGACATGGATCTTGGGGTACATCTGGAGTCTCCCCAGGGGAGTCAGTCGTCGTCTCGAGTGGGGGAATGCACGTGCGCTTTTCCTCCCGAGCTGAAGCAGCAGTGTCACGCTTCCCTTTGCGTGGATCAAGGGTCAGGGGCTTTCTCTCGAGGCTTTCCCACGAGGCTTTCCCACGAGGCTTTCCCACACGGCTGTCCCACGTGCCACCAGTGGTGTGAGTCGATCCTCGGCTTGAAAGTCGAGGCAGTGCAGGGAAAACAGGTTTCCCTGGAATGGACTGAAACATCTGGGGGACTCTGGGAATGGTGGCACGACCCAGGAGTTCCTCTCGACTTTCCTGTGGAGAGCGCCTCCTCTTGAGATGCGACGGGAACGCCGGGAATTCTTTCCCGACCAGGCAGGGAAAGGATCCCTCCTCTCAAGCTAGGAGGCAGAAACGGGGCTCCTCTGGATGTGGGCGGGACTATCGTGCTTCCTCTCGAGTGGAGACCGGGTATGTTAGGGAACGTCTTGAGTTGCAGCAAGGGTGTGAAGGACCCTGTGGAAGTTCCAGAGGTTAGGTGTGATTAGCCTGGAAACGCCTCATCGGAAATGGGCCTCATCTCGCCTGGAGGGGAGAACCTCCTGGATTTTCTCGAGTTGCGGCAGGTGCTCTTGACTTACGACGGGGACTTCAAGGACCCGCTCTGGTGGCCACAGGAAAGTCCAGTCCCCATGCGAGTTGCTCGGGAGGCTCTCGGGATTCCTCTCCCGTTGATGCTGGGGCCTAAGACCTTGTGTGGAGTCAGTGCCGGACCTGAGGATTCCTCTTCCAGTGCTGACATGGATCTTGGTGTACTTCTGGAGTCTCCCAAGGGGAGTCAGTCCTCGTCTCGAGTAGCGGCATGCACGTGCGCTTTCCTCCAGAGCTGTAGCAGCAGTGTCACGCTTCCCTTCGCGTGGATCTAGGGATCAGGTGCTTTCCATCGAGCCTTTCCCACGAGGCTTTCCCACGAGGCTTTCCCACGAGGCTTTCCCACAGGGCTGTCCCTCGTGTCACCGTGGTGTGAGTCGATCCTCGGCTTGAAAGTCGAGGCAGTGCAGGGAAAAGAGGTTTCCCTGGAATGGACGGAGACATCTGGGGAACTCTGGGAATGGTGGCACGACCCTGGAGTTCGTCTCACCTTTCTTGTGGAGAGCGCCTCCTCTTGAGATGCCACGGAAACGCCGGGAATTCTTTCCCGAGCACGCAGGGAAAGGATCCCTCCTCTCGAGGTAGGAGGCGGAAACGGGGCTACTGTCGATGTGGGTGGGGCTTCGTGCTTCCTCTCGAGTGGAGACGGGTATGTCGGGGAACTTCTTGAGTTGCAGCAAGGGTGTGAAGGACCCTTTGGAAATTCCAGAGGTTAGGTGTGATTAGCCTCGAGACACCTCAGCGGAAATGGGCCGCATCTCGCCTGGAGGGGAGAACGTCCTGAATGTTCTCGAGTTGCAGCAGGTGCTCTCGACTTACGACGGGGACCTCAGGGACCCGCTCTGGTGGCCTGCAGGAAAGGCCAGTCGCCTATGCGAGTTGCCAGGGGACCTCTCGGGATTCCTCTCCCGTCGAACCTGGGGCCTAAGATATTGTGCGGAGTGGGTGCCGGTACCTGAGGATTCCTCTCCAGTGCTTACGTGGATCTTGGGGTACTTCTGGAGTCTCCCCATTGGAGTCAGTCCTCGACTCGATTGGGGTCATGCACGTGCGCTTTCCTCTCGAGCTGTAGCAGCAGTGTCGCGCTTCCATTCGCGTGGATAAAGGGATCTGTGGCTTTCCCTCGAGGCTTTCCCACGAGGCTTTCCCACGAGTCTTTCCCACAGGGCTGTCCCACGTGCCACCGTGGAGTGAGTCGATCCTCGGCTTGACAGTCGAGGCAGTGCTGGGAAAACAGGTTTCCCTGGAATGGACTGAGACATCTGGGGGACTCTGGGAATGGGGCCTGATCCTGGAGTTATTTTCGCCTTTCCTGTGGAGAGCGCCTCCTCTTGAAATGCGATGGGAACACTAGGAATTCTTTCTCGACCACGCAGGGAAAGGATCCCTCCTCTCGAGCTAGCAGGCGGAAACGGGGCCACTCTGGATATGGACGGGACTCTCCGATTCCTCTAGAGTGGAGACGGGTATGTCGGGGAACTTCTTGAGTTGCAGCAAGGGTGTGAAGGACCCTTTGGAAGTTCCAGAGTTTAAGTGTGATTACCCCCTAGTTGCCTCAGCGGAAATGGGCCTCATCTCACCTGGAGGGGAGAACCTCCTGGATTTTCTGGAGTTGCTGGCAGGTGCTCTCGACTTACGATGGGGACCTCAGGGACCTGCTCTGGTGGCCTCAGGAAAGGCCAGTCCCCATGCGAGTTGCTCTGGGGCCTCTCGGGATTCCTCTCCCGTCGATGCAGGGGCCTAAGACATTGGTTGGAGTCGGTGCCGGAACCTGAGGATTCCTCTCCACTTCTGACATGGATCTTGGGGTACTTCTGGAGTCCCCCCAGGGGTGTCAGTACTCGTCTCGAGTGGGGCCATGCACGTGCGCTTTCCTCCGGAGCTGTAGCAGCAGTGTCCCGCTTCCCTTCGCATGGATCAAGGGATCTGTGGCTTTCCCTCGAGGCTTTCCCACGAGGCTTTCCCACAGGGCTGTACCACGTGCCACTGTGGTGTGAGTCGATCCTCGGCTTGAAAGTCGAGGCAGTGCAGGGAATACAGGTTTCCCTGGAATGGACTGAGACTTCTGGGGGACTCTGGGAATGGTGGCACGACCCTGGAGTTCCTCTCGCCTTTCCTCTGGAGAGCGTCTCCTCTTGAGATTCGACGGGAATGCTGCGAATTCTTTCCCGACCACGCAGGGAAAGGATCAAACCTCTCGAGCTAAAAGGTGGAATCGGGGCTCCTCTGGATGTGGGCGGGACTCTCGTGCTTCCTCTCGAGTGGAGACGGGTATGTCGGGGAACTTCTTGAGTTGCAGCAAGGGTGTGAAGGACCCTTTGGAAGTTCCAGATGTTAGATGTGATTAGCCTCGAGACGCCTCAGCGGAAATGGGCCTCATCTCGCCTGGAGGGGAGAAACTCCTGGATTTTCTCGAGTTGCGGTGGGTGCTCTCAACTTACGACGGGGACCTCAGGGACCCGCTCTGGTGGCCTCAGGAAAGGCCAGTCCCTATGCGAGTTGCCAGGGGACCTCTCGGGATTCCTCTCCCGTCGAAGCTGGGGCCTAAGATATTGTGTGGAGTGGGTGCCGGTACCTGAGGATTCCTTCCAGTGCTTACGTGGATCTTGGGGTACTTCTGGAGTCTCCCCATTGGAGTCAGTCCTCGACTCGAGTGGGAGCATGCACGTGCGCTTTCCTCTCGAGCTGTAGCAGCAGTGTCGCGCTTCCATTCGCGTGGATCAAGGGATCTGTGGCTTTCCCTCGAGGCTTTCCCACGAGGCTTTCCCACGAGGCTTTCCCACAGGGCGGTCCCACATGCCACCGTGGTGTGAGTCGATCCTCGGCTTGAAAGTCGACGCAGTGCAGGGAAAACAGGTTTCCCTGGAATGGACGGAGACATCTGGGGGACTCTGGGAATGGTGGCAGGACCCTGGAGTTCCTCTCCCTTTCCTGTGGAGAGCGCCTCCTCTTGAGATGGGACGGGAACGCCGGGAATTCTTTCCAGAGCACGCAGGGAAAGGATCCCTCCTCTCGAGCTAGGAGGCGGAAACGGGGCTCCTCTGGATGTGGGCGGGACTCTCGTGCTTCCTCTCGAGTGGAGACGGGTATGTCGGGGAACTTCTTGAGTTGCAGCAAGGGTGTGAAGGACCCTTTGAAAGTTCCAGAGGTTAGGTGTTAATAGCCTCGAGACGCCTCAGGAGAAATGGGCCTCATCTCGCCTGGAGGGGAGAACCTCCTGGATTTTCTCGAGTTGCGGCAGGTGCTCTCGACTTACTACGGGGACCTCAGGGACCCGCACTGGTTTCCTCAGGAAAGGCCAGTCCCCATGCGAGTTGCTCAGGGGCCTCTCGGGATTCCTCTCCCATCGATGCCAGGGCTTAAACCTTGTGTGGAGTCGGTGCCGGAACCTGAGGATTCCTCTCCAGTGCAGACATGGATATTGGCGTACTTCTGGAGTCTCCCCAGGGGAATCAGTCCTCGTCTCGAGTGGGGGCATGCCCGTGCGCTTTCCTCCAGAGCTGTAGCAGCAGTGTCACGCTTCCCTTCGCGTGGATCTAGGGATCAGGGGCTTTCCCTGGAGGCTTTCCCACGAGGCTTTCCCACGAGGCTTTCCCACAGGGCTGTCCCACGTGCCACCGTGGAGTGAGTCGATCCTCGGCTTGACAGTCGAGGCAGTGCTGGAAAAACAGGTTTCCCTGGAATGGACTGAGACATCTGGGGGACTCTGGGAATGGGGCCTGATCCTGGAGTTCTTCTCGCCTTTCCTGTGGAGAGCGCATCCTCTTGAGATGCGACGGGAACGCTAGGAATTCTTTCTCGACCACGCAGGGAAAGGATCCCTCCTCTCGAGCTAGCAGGCGGAAACGGGGCCACTCTGGATATGGACGGGACTCTCCGATTCCTCTAGAGTGGAGACGGGTATGTCGGGGAACTTCTTGACTTGCACAAGGGTGTGAAGGACCCTTTGGAAGTTCCAGAGTTTAAGTGTGATTACCCCCTAGTTGCCTCAGCGGAAATGGGCCTCATCTCGCCTGGAGGGGAGAACCTCCTGGATTTTCTGGAGTTGCGGCAGGTGCTTTCGACTTACGATGGGGACCTCAGGGACCCGCTCTGGTGGCCTCAGGAAAGGCCAGTCCCCATGTGCGTTGCTCTGGGGCCTCTCGGGATTCCTCTCCCGACGATGACGGGGTCTAAGACCTTGTTTGGAGTCGGTGCCGGAACCTGAGGATTCCTCTCCACTTCTGACATGGATATGGGGTACTTCTGGAGTCCCCCCAGGGGTGTCAGTACTCGTCTCTAGTGGGGCCATGCACGTGCGCTTTCCTCCCGAGCTGTAGCAGCAGTGTCCCGCTTCCCTTCGCATGGATCAAGGAATCTGTGGCTTTCCCTCGAGGCTTTCCCACGAGGCTTTCCCACAGGGCTGTACCACGTGCCACTGTGGTGTGAGTCGATCCTCGACTTGAAAGTCGAGGCAGTGCAGGGAATACCGGTTTCCCTGGAATGGACTGAGACATCTGGGGGACTCTGGGAATGGTGGCACGACCCTGGAGTTCCTCTCACCTTTCCTAGGGAGAGCGCCTCCTCTTGAGATGCGACGGGAACGCCGGGAATTCTTTCCCGAACCTGCAGTGAAAGGATCCCTCCTCTCCAGCTAGGAGGCAGAAACGGGGCTCCTCTGGATGTGGGCGGGTCTCTCGTGCTTCCTCTCGGGTGGAGACTGGTATGTCGGGGATCTTCTTGAGTTGCAGCAAGGGTGTGAAGGACCCTCTGGAAGTTCCAGAGGTTAGGTGTGATTAGCCTCGAGACACCTCAGCGGAAATGGGCCTCATCTCGCCTGGTGGGTAGAACCTCCTGGATTTTCTCGAGTTGCGGCAGGTACTCTCGACTTACGACGGGGACCTCAGGGACCCGCTCTGGTGGCCTCAGGAAACGCCAGTCCCCATGCTAGTTGCTAGGGGGCCTCTCGGGTTTCCTCTCCTGTCGATGCCGATGCCTAAGACATTGTGTGGAGTCGGTGCCGGAACCTGAGGATTCCTCTCCAGTGCTGACATGGATCTTGGGGTATTTCTGGAGTCTCCTCAGGGGAGTCAGTCCTTGTCTCGAGTGGGGGCATGCAGGTGCGCTTTCCTCCCGAGCTGTAGCAGCAGTGTCACGCTTCCCTTCCCGTGTATCCTAGGATCAGTGGCTTTCCCTCGAGGCTTTCCACGAGGCTTTCCCACGACGCTTTCCACAGTGATGTCCCATGTGCCACCGTCGTGTCAGTCGATCCTCGGCCTGAAAGTTGATGCAATGCCGGGAAAACAGGCTTCCGTGGAATGGACTGAGACATCTGGGGTATCTGGGAATGGTGGCACGACTCTTGAGTCCCTCTCGCCTTTCAGGTGGAGAGCGCCTCCTCTTGAGATGCAACGGGAACGCCGGGAATCTTTCCCGAGCCTGCGGGGAAAGGATCCCACCTCTCGAGCTAGGAGGCGGTAACGGGGCTCCTCTGGATGTGGGCGGGACGCTCGTGCTTCCTCTCGAGTGGAGACGGGTATATCCGGGAACTTGTTGAGTTGCAGCAAGGGTGTGAAGGACCCTTTGGAAGTTCCAGAGGGTAGGTGTGATTAGCCTCGAGACGCCTCAGCAGAAAGTAGCCTCACCTCGCCTGGAGGGGAGAACCTCCTGGATTTTCTCGAGTTGCTGCAGGTGCTCTCGACATACGACGGGTATCTCAGGGACCCGCTCTGGTGGCCTCAGGAAAGGCCAGTCCATATGCGCGTTGCTCGGGGGCCTCTCGGGATGCCTCTCCCATCGATGCCGGGACCTAAGACCTTGTGTGGAGTCGGTGCCTGAACCTGAGGATTCCTCTCCAGTGCTGACATGGGTCTTGGGTTACTTCTGGAGTCTCCCCAGGGGAGTCAGTCCTCGTCTCGAGTGGGGGCATGCACGTGTGCTTGCCTCTAGAGCTTTAGCAGCAGTGTCACGCTTCCGTTCGCGTGGTCAAGGGATCTGTGGTTTTCCCTCGAGGTTTTCCCACGAGGCTTTCCCACGAGGCTTTCCCACGAGGCTTTCCCACAGGGCTGACCCACGTGTCACAGCTGTGTGAGTCGATCCTCGGCTTGAAAGTCGAGGCAGTGCAGGGAAAACAGATTTCCCTGGAATGGACTGAGACATCTGGGGGACTCTGGGAATGGTGGCAAGACCCTGGAGTTCCTCTCGCCTTTCCTGTGGAGATCGCCTCCTCTTGAGATGCGCCGGGAACACTGGGAACTCTTTCCCGATCACTGAGGGAAAGGATCCCTCCTCTTGAGCTAGGAGGGGGAATCGGGGCTCCTCTGAATGTGGGCGGGACTCTCGTGCTTCCTCTCGAGTGGAGCCGGATATGTTGGGGATCTTCTTGAGTTGCAGCAAGGGTGTGAAGGATCCTTTGTAAGGTCCAGAGTTTAGGTGTGATTAGCTTTGAGACACCTCAGCGGAAATGGTCCTCATCTCGCCTGGAGGGGAGAACCTCCTGGATTTTCTCAAGTTGCGGCAGGTGCTCTCGACCTACGACGGGGCCCTCAGGGACCCGCTCTGGTGGCCTCAGGAAAGGCCAGTCCCCATGCAAGTTGCAAGGGAACTCTCGGGATTCCTCTCCCGTCAGTCCCGGGGCCTAAGACCTTGTGTGGAGTCGGTGCCGGAACCTGAGGATTCCTCTCCAGGGCTGACATGGATCTTGGGGTACTTCTGTAGTCTCCCCAGGGGAGTCAGTCCTGGTCTCGAGTGTGGGCATGCAAGTGCGCTTTCCTCCCGAGCTGTAGCAGCAGTGTCACGATTCCCTTCGCTTGGATCAAGGGACATGTGGCTTTCCCTCGAGGCTTTCCCATGAGGCTTTCCCACGAGGCTTTTCCACAGGGCTGTCCCACGTGCCACCATGGTGTGAGTCGATCCTCGGCTTGAAAGTCGAGGCAGTGCAGGGAAAACAGGTTTCCCTGGAATAGACTGAGACATCTGGGGGACTCTGGGAATGGTGGCATGACCCTGGAGTTCCTGTCGCCTTTCCTGTTGAGAGCGCCTCCTCTTGAGTTGCGACGGAAACGCCGGGAATTCTTTCCCGATGACGCAGGAAAAGCATCCCTCTTCTCGAGCTAGGAGGCGGAAACGGGGCTCCTCTGGATTGGGCGGGACTCTCGTCCTTCCTCTTGAGTGGAGACGGGTATGTCGGGGAACTTCTTGAGTTGTAGCAAGGGTGTGAAGGCCCCTTTGGAAGTTCCAGAGGTTAGGTGTGATTAGCCTGGGGACGCCTCAGAGGAAATGGGCCTCATCTACGCCTGGAGGGGAGAACCTCCTGGCATTTTCTCGAGTTGCGTGCAGGTGTTCTCTCGACTTACGACGGGGACATCAGGGACCCGCTCTGGTGGCCTCAGGAAAGGCCAGTCCCCATGCGAGTTGCTGGGGGCCTCTCGGGATTGCTCTCCCGTCGATGCCGGGGCCTAAGACCTTGTGTGGAGTCGGATGCCGGAACCTGAGGATTCCTCTCCAGTGCTGACATGGATCTTGGGGTACTTCTGGAGTCTCCCAGGGGAGTCAGTCCTCGTCTCGAGTGGGGCATGCACGTGCGCTTTCCTCCCGAGACTGTAGCAGCAGTGTCGTGCTTCCCTTCGCGTGGATCAAGGGATCTGTGGCTTTCCCTCGAGGCTTTCCCACGAGGCTTTCCCACGAGGCTTTCCCACAAGGGCTGTCCCACGTGCCACCGTGGTGTGAGTCGATCCTCGGCTTGAAAGTCGAGCAGTGCAGTGGGAAATCAGGTTTCCCTGGAATGGACTGAGACATCTGGGGGACTCTAGGAATGGTGGCACTGACCCTGGAGTTCCTCTCGCCTTTCCTGTGGAGAGCGCCTCCTCTTGAGATGCGACAGGAACGCCGGGAATTCTTTCCCGAGCACGCAGGGAAAGGATCACTCCTCTTGAGCTAGGAGGTGGAAACGGGGCTCCTCTGGATGTGGTCGGGACTCTCATGCTTCCTCTCGAGTGGAGACTGGGTATGTCAGGGAACTTCTTGAGTTGCAGTAAGGGTGTGAAGGACCCTTTGGAATTTCCAGATGTTAGGTGTGATTAGCCTTCGAGACTGCCTCAGCTGGAAATGGGCCTCATTCTCGCCTGGAGGGGTAGAACCTCCTGGATTTTCTCGAGTTGCGGCAGGTGCACTCGACTTACGACGGGGACCTCAGGGACACGCTTTGGTGGCCTCAGGAAAGGCCATTTCCTTGCGAGTTACTCTGGGGCCTCTCGGGATTCCTCTCCCGTCGGATGCCGAGGCCATAAGACCTTGTGTGGAGTCGGTGCCAGAACCTGAGGATTCCTCTCCAGTGCTGACATGGATCTTGGGGTACTTCTGGAGTCTCCCCAGGGGAGTCAGTCCTCGTAATCGAGTGGGGGCATGCAAGTGCACTTTCCTCCCGAGCTGTAGCAGCAGTGTCTAACGCTTCCCTTCGCGTGGAAACAAGGGATCTGTTGGCATTCCCTCGAGGCTTTCCCACGAGGCTTTCCCACGAGGCTTTCCCACAGGGCTGTCCCACGTGCCACCGTGGTGTGAGTCGATCCTCAGGCTTGAAAGTCGAGGCAGTGCATGGGAAAACAGGTTTCCCTGGAATGCACTGAGACATCTGGGGGACTCTGGGAATGGTGGCACGACCCTGGAGTTCCTCTCGCCTTTCCTGTGGAGAGCGCCTCCTCTTGAGATGCGACGGGAACGCCGGGAATTCTTTCCCGACCACGCAGGGAAAGGATCCCTCCTCTCGAGCTAGGAGGCGGAAACGGGGCTCCTCTGGATGTGGGCGGACTCTAGTGCTTCCTCTCGAGTGGAGACGGGTAATGTCGCGGGAATCTTCTTGAGTTGCAGCAAGGGTGTGAAGGACCCTCTTGGAAGTTCCAGAGTTTAGGTGTGATTAGCCTCGAGACGCCTCAGCGGAAATGGGCCTCATCTCGCCTGGAGGGGAGAACCTCCTGGATTTTCTCGAGTTGCGGCAGGTGCTCTCGACTTACGACGGGGACCTCAGGGACCCGCTCTGGTGGCCTCAGGAAAGGCCAGTCCCCTTGCGAGTTGCTCGGGGCCTCTCGGGATTCCTCTCCCGTCGATGCCGGGGCCTAAGACCTTGTGTGGAGTCGGTGCCGGAACCTGAGGATTCCTCTCCAGTGCTGACATGGATCTTGGTGTACTTCTGGAGTCTCCCCAGGGGAGTCAGTCCTCGTCTCGAGTGGGGGCATGCACGTGCGCTTTCCTCCCGAGCTGTAGCAGCAGTGTCACGCTTCCCTTCGCGTGGATCAAGGGATCATGTGGCTTTCCCTCGAGGCTTTCCCACGAGGCTTTCCCACGAGGCTTTCCCACAGGGCTGTCCCACGTGCCACCGTGGTGTGAGTCGATCCTCGGCTTGAAAGTCGAGGCAGTGCAGGGAAAACAGGTTTCCCGTGGAATGGACTGAGACATCTGGGGGACTCTGGGAATGGTGGCACGACCCTGGAGTTCCTCTCGCCTTTCCTGTGGAGAGCGCCTCCTCTTGAGATGCGACGGGAACGCCGGGAATTCTTTCCCGACCACGCAGGGAAAGGATCCCTCCTCTCGAGCTAGGAGGCGGAAACGGGGCTCCTCTGGATGTGGGCGGAACTCTCGTGCTTCCTCTCGAGTGGAGACGGGTATGTCGGGAACTTCTTGAGTTGCAGCAAGGGTGTGAAGGACCCTTGGAAGTTCCAGAGGTTAGGTGTGATTAGCCTCGAGACGCCTCAGCGGAAATGGGCCTCATCTCGCCTGGAGGGGAGAACCTCCTGGATTTTCTCGAGTTGCGGCAGGTGCTCTCGACTTACGACGGGGACCTCAGGGACCCGCTCTGGTGGCCTCAGGAAAGGCCAGTCCCCATGCGAGTTGCTCGGGGCCTCTCGGGATTCCTCTCCCATCGATGCCGGAGCCTAAGACCTTGTGTGGAGTCGGTGCCGGAACCTGAGGATTCCTCTCCAGTGCTGACATGGATCTTGGGGTACTTCTGGAGTCTCCCCAGGGGAGTCAGTCCTCGTCTCGAGTGGGGCATGCACGTGCGCTTTCCTCCCGAGCTGTAGCAGCAGTGTCACGCTTCCCTTCGCGTGGATCAAGGGATCAGTGGCTTTCCCTCGAGGCTTTCCCACGAGGCTTTCCCACGAGGCTTTCCCACAGGGCTGTCCCACGGTGCCACCGTGGTGTGAGTCGATCCTCGGCTTGAAAGTCGAGGCAGTGCAGGGAAAACAGGTTTCCGTGGAATGGACTGAGACATCTGGGGGACTCTGGGATTGGTGGCACGACCCTGGAGTTCCTCTCGCCTTTCCTGTGGAGAGCGCCTCCTCTTGAGATGCGCGGGAAACGCCGGGAATTCTTTCCCGACCACGCAGGGAAAGGATCCCTCCTCTCGAGCTAGGAGGCGGAAACGGGGCTCCTCTGGATGTGGGCGGGACTCTCGTGCTTCCTCTCGAGTGGAGACGGGTATGTCGGGGAACTTCTTGAGTTGCAGCAAGGGTGTGAAGGACCCTTTGGAAGTTCCAGAGGTTAGGTGTGATTAGCCTCGAGACGCCTCAGCGGAAATGGGCCTCATCTCGCCTGGAGGGGAGAACCTCCTGGATTTTCTCGAGTTGCTGGCAGGTGCTCTCGACTTATGACGGGGAACTCAGGGACCCGCTCTGGTGGCCTATCAGAAAAGCCAGGTCCCCTATGCGAGTTGCTCGGGGCCTCTACGGGATTCCTCTCCCGTCGATGCCGGAGCCATAAGACCTTGTGTGGAGTCAGGTGCCGGAACCTGAGGATTCCTCTCCAGTGCTGACATGGATCTTGGGTACTTCTGGAGTCTCCCCGGGAGTCAGTCTGCGTCTCGAGTGGGGGCATGCACGTGCGCTTTCCTCCGAGCTGCAGCAGCAGTGTTGCAGCTTCCCTTCGCGAGGATCAAGGGATCTGTGGCTTTCCCTCGAGGCTTTCCCACGAGGCTTTCCCACGAGGCTTTCCCACAGGGCTCTCCCACGTGTCACGGTGGTGTGAGTCGATGCTCGGCTTGAAAGTCGAGGCAGTGCAGGGAAAACAGGTTTCCCTGGAATGGACTGGAGACATCTGGGGGACTCTGGGAATGGTGGCACGACCCTGGAGTTCCTCTCGCCTTTCCTGTGGAGAGCGCCTCCTCTTGAGATGCGAACGGTAACACAGGGAATTCTTTCCTGACCACGCATGGAAAGGGATCCCTGCTCTCGAGCTATGAGGCGGAAACGGGGCTCCTCTGGATGTGGGCGGGACTCTCGTTCTTCCTCTTGAGTGGAGACGGGTTATGTCGGGGAACTTCTTGAGTTGCAGCAAGTGGTGTGAAGGACCCGTTTGGAATTTCCAGAGGCTAGGTGTGATTAGCCTCCGAGACGCCTCAGCGGAAATGGGCCTCATCTCGGCCTGGAGGGTAGAACCTCCAGGATTTTCTCAAGTTGTGACAGGTGCTCTCGATTGACGACGGGGAACTCAGGGACCCGCTCTGGTGGCCATCAGGAAAGGCCAGTCCCCTATGCGAGTTGCTCGGGGGTTCTCTCGGGATTCCTCTCCCTTCGATGCCGGGGCCTAAGACCTTGTGTGGAGTCGGTGCTGGAACCTGAGGTTTCCTCTCCAGTGCTAGACATGGATTTTAGTGAAATTCTGGAGTCTCCCCAGGGGAGTCAGTCCCTCGTCTCGAGTGGGGGCATGCACGTGCGCTTTCCTCCCCAGCTGTAGCAGCAGTGTCACGCTTCCCTTCGCGTGGATCAAGGGATCTAGTGGCTTTCCCTGGAGGCTTTCACACGAGGCTTTCCCACGAGGCTTTCCCACATGGTTGTCCCACGTGCCACCGTGATGTGAGTCGATCCTACGGCTTGAATGTCGAGGCAGTGCAGGGAAAACAGGTTTCCCTGGAAATGCACTGAGACATCTTGGGGACTCTGGGAATGGTGGCACGACCCTGGAGTTCCTCTCGCCTTTCCTGTGGAGAGCGCCTCCTCGTGAGATGCGACGGGAACGCCGGGAATTCTTTGCCGACCACGAAAGGAAAGGATCCCTCCTCTCGAGCTAGGAGGCAGGAAACGGGGCTCCTCTGGATGTGGGCGGGACTCTCGTGCTTCCTCTTGTGTGGAGACGGGTATGTCGGGGAACTTCTTGAGTTGCAGCAAGGCTGTGAAGGACCCTTTGGAATTTCCAGAGATTAGGTGTGATTAGCTTCCATTCTCCTCAGCGGAAATGGGCCTCATCTCGCCTGGAGGGGACAACCTCCTGGATTTTCTCGAGTTGCGGCAGGTGCTCTCGACTTACGACGGGGACCACAGGGACACCCTCTGGTGGCCTCAGGAAAGGCCAGTCCCCATGCGAGTTGCTCGGGAGCCTTTCGGGATTTCTCTCCCGTCGATGCCGGGGCCTAAGACCTTGTATGGAGTTGGTGCCGGAAGCTGAGGATTCCTCTCCAGTGCTGACATGGATCCTTGGGGTACTTCTGGAGTCTCCGCAGGGGAGTCAGTCCTCGTCCCGAGTGGGGGCATGCACGTGCTATTTCCTCCCGAGCTGTAGCAGCAGTGTCACGCTTCCCTTCGCGTGAATCAAGGGATCTGTGGCTTTCCCTCGAGGCTTTCCACGAGGATTTCTCACGAGGCTTTCCCACGAGGCTTTCCCACAGGGCTGCTCCCACGTGCCACCGTGGTGTGAGTCAATCCTCGGCTTGAAGGTCGAGGCTGTGCAGGGAAAACAGGTTTCCCTTGAATGGACTGAGACATCTGGGGGACTCTGGGAATGTGGCACGACCCTGGAATTCCTCTCGCATTTCCTGTGGAGAGCGGTTCCTCTTGAGATGCGACGGGAACGCCGGGAATTCTTTCCCGACATCGCAGGGAAAGGATCCCTCCTCTCGAGCTAGGACGCGGAAACGGGGCTCCTCTGGAAGTGGGCGGGACTCTCGTGCTTCCTCTCGAGTGGAGACGGGTATGTCGGGGAACTTCTTGAGTTGCAGCAAGGGTGTGAAAGGACCCTTGGAAGTTCCAGAGGTTACGTGTGATTAGCCTCGAGACGCCTCTGTGGAAATGGGCCTCATCTCGCCTGGAGGGGAGAACCTCCTGGATTATCTCGAGTTGCGGCAGTTGCTCTCGACTTACAAGGGGGACCTCAGGGACCCGCTCTGATGGCACTCAGGAAAGGCCAGTCCCCATGCGAGTTGCTCGTGGGCCTCTCCGGGATTCCTCTCCCTTCAATGCCGGGGCCTAAGGTCTTGAGAGGAGTCGGTGCCGGAACCTGAGGATTCCTCTCCAGTGCTGACATGGATCTTGGTGGACTTCTGGAGTCTCCCCAGGGGAGTCAGTCCTCGTCTCGAGTGGGGGCATGCACGTGCAATTTCCTCCCGAACTGTAGCAGCATTGTCACGCTTCCCTTCGCGTGGATCAAGGGATCTGTGGCTTTCCCTGGAGGCTTTCACACGAGGCTTTCCCACGAGGCTTTCCCACATGGTTGTACCACGTTCCACCGTGATGTGAGTCGATCCTCGGCTTGAATGTCGAGGCAGTGCATGGAAAACAGGTTTCCCTGGAAATCGACTGAGACATCTGGGGGACTCTGGGAAAGGTGGGCACGACCCTGGAGTTCCTCTCGCCTTTCCTGTGGAGCAGCGCCTCCTCTTGAGATGCGACCGGGAACGCCGGGATTTCTTTCCCGATGACGCAGGGAAAGGATCCCTCCTCTCGAGCTAGTAGGCAGAAACGGGGCTCCACTGGATGTGGGCGGGACTCTCGTGCTTCCTCTCGAGTGGAGACGGTATGTCGGTGAACATCTTGAGTTGCAGCCAGGGTGTGAAGCATCCGTTTGGAAGTTCCAGAGATTAGGTGTGATTAGCCTGGAGACGCCTCAGCAGAAATGGGCCTCATCTCGCCTGGAGGGGAGAACCTCCTGTATTTTTCTTGAGATAGGGCAGTTGCTCTCGACTTACGACGGGAACCTCAACGACCCGCTCTGCGGGCCTCAGAAAAGGCAGTCCGCCATGCGAGTTGCTCAGGGGCCTCTCGGGATTCTTTTCCCCTTGATGCCGGGGCCTAAGACCTTGTGTGGAGTCGGTACCGGAACCTGAGGTTTCCTCTGCAGTGCTGACATGGATCTTGGGGTACTTCTGGAGTCTCCCCAGGGGAGTCAGTCCTCGTCTCGAGTGGGGGCATGCACCTGCCGCTTTCCTCCCTAGCTGTAACAGCAGTGTCATGCTCCAGTCGCGTGGATCAAGGATCAGTGGCTTTCCCTCGAGGCTTTCCACGAGCTTTCCAACAAGGCTTTCCCACGAGCTTTCCCACAGGGCTGTCCACGTGCCACCGTGGTGTTAGTCGATCCTCGGCTTGAAAGTCGAGGCATGCAGGTAAACAGGTCTCCCTGGAATGGACTGAGACATCTGAAGGACTCTGGGATTGGTGGCACGACCATCGAGTTCCTCTCGCCTTTCCTCTGGAGAGCCCGACCTCTTGAGTTGCGTCGGGAACGCGGGAAATCTTCTCGACCACGTAAGGAAAGGATCCCTCCTCTCGAGCTAGGAGGCGGAAACGGGGCTCCTCTGGATGTGAGCGGGACTCTCCTGCTTCCTCTCAAGTGAGACGGTATGTCGGGGAACTTCTTGAGTTGCAGCAAGGGTGTGAATGACCCTTTGGAAGTTCCAGAGGTTAGGTGTGATTATCCTCGAGACGCCTCAGCGGAAATGGCATCATCTCGCCTGGAGGGAAAACCTCCTGGATTTTCTCGAGTTGCGGCAGGTGCTCTCGACTTACGATGGGGACCTCAGGGACCCGCGCTGGTGGCCTCAGAAAGGGCAGTCCGCCTGCGAGTTGCTCGGGGGCTCTCGGATTCCTCTCCGTGGATGCCGGGCCTAAGACCTTGTGTGGATTCGGTGCCGGAACCTGAGGATTCTTCTCCAGTGCTGACATGGATCTTGGGCTACTTCTGGAGTCTCCCCATGGGAGTCTTTCGTCGTCTCGAGTGGGGGCATGCACGTGCTCTTTCCTCCCGAGCTGAGGCAGCAGATTCACGCTTCCCTTCCCGTGGATAAAGGGATCTGTGGTTCCCTCGAGGCTTTCCTTTGCCCACGAGGTCGCTTCCACGAGGACCTTTCCCAAACGGCTTGTCCCCAGGTGCCACCGGTTGGTGTGATCGATCTCGCTTGAAAAGCCAAGCAATGCCAGGGACACAGGTTTCGTGGAATGGACTGAGACCATGTGGATTAACTCTGGGATGGTGGACTACGTCTGGAGTTATTCGCCTTCCCTGTGGAGACGCGACTCCTCTTGAGACGCATGGAACCGCGGGAATTACTTTTCCGACAACGCACGGGAAGAAGGATCCCTCCTCTCGGGCTAGGAACGGAAACGGGCTCCTCTGATGTGGTCCGGGACTTACCACGTTCTTCCTCTGAGCGGGAGACGGTTTTTGTCGGAACTGTCTGAGTTTGCACAAAGTGTTGAAGGACCGTAGAATTTCCAGAGGCCAGGTGTATTTAGCCTCCAGACGCCAAGCGGAAACGGGCCTCATCCTGCCTGGAGGGTCAGAACCTCCAGAGATCTCTCAAGTTGTTGACAGTTCTCTCGATTGACACGGCGCACGAACTCAGGGACCACGCTCTGGTGGCATCAAAGGAAGGCCAATCCCCTTGCGAGTTGCTCGGAGGTTCTCTCGGATACCTCTCTTCTTCGATCCGAGGGCCTCAGAACCTTGTGTCGAGTCGGTGCTCGGAACGGCTGAGGTTTCCTCTCCAGTGCAGACAGATGATTTAGTTGAATTCTGGATCCTCCGCCAGGGGAGTCATCCGCCTGTCTTCGCAGTGGGGCATGCACAGTGTGGGGCGCTTTCCTCTCAGCTGTAGCAGCAGTGTCAAACGCCTTCGCGCTTCGCGTGGATCCATAGGATCTACGCTTTTTCCTGGATGCTTTCACACGACGGCTTCCCAACGAGGCTCCCACATGTTGTCCCAACGTCCACGTGATGTGAGTCGAATCCACGCTTGAATGTCGAGGCAGTGCAGGGAAAACAGTTTCCCTGGAAAGGGCACTGAGACATCTGGGGACTCACTGGGAAATGGTGGCACGACCCTGGAGTTCACCCTCTCGCCCTTTCCTGTGGAGAGCGCCTCCTCCTGAGATGCGACGGGAAACTCGGGAATTCTTTGCCGACACGGAAAAGGAAAGGATCCCTCCTCTCGAGCGTAGGAGGCAATTAAAGAAACGGGGCCGCTCTGATTGGGCGGGACTCTCCCGTGCTTCCTCTTGTCTTGTGTGGAGACAGGGTATGTCGGGGAACATTCTTGAGTTGAAGCAAGGCTGTGAATGACCCTTTTGAAATTTACCAGAGAATGGGTGTGATTTAGCCTTCCAGTCTCCTCAGCGGAAAATGGGCGCTCATCTCGCCTGAGGGACAACCTTCCTGGATTTTCTGAGTTGGGCAGAGTTGCCTCTCGAACTTACGACGGGACACACAGGAACACCCCTCTGTTGCCTCAGGAAAGGCTATCCCCATGCCGAGTTGCTCGGACCTTTCCCGGAATTCTCTCACCCGTCCATTGCCCGGGGCCTAAATCTTGTATGGAGTGTGGCCGGAACGCCCTGAGGATTCTCTCACAGTGCTCGACATGGACCTGGGTACTTCTGGAGTCTCCGCAGGGGAGTCAGTCTCGTCCCGAGTGGGGCCACTCGCTTTCCTCCGAGCTGTAGTCAGCAGTGTCACGCTATGCCTTACCGCAGTGGATCAAAGGATCTGTGGCTTTCCCTGGAGCTTTCCACGAGGCTTATCCCGCACAGGGCTTCCCACGTCCACCGTGGATGTAGTCCGATCTCAGGCTTGAAAGTCGAGGCAGTGCAGGGTAATACAGGTCTCCCTGGAAATGGACTGAGACATATCTGCAGACTCCTGGATTGGTGCAACACCCATACGAGAGGTTACTCTGCGCCTTCCTCTGAGATCCGACTCCTTGAGTTGCGTCGGGAATAGGCCGGTAATCTTTCTCTGAACCACGTAAGGAAAGAATACCCTCCTCTCGAGCTACGGAGGCGGAAAACGGGGCTCCTCTGGATGTGAGCGGAACTCTCCTCCTCTTCCTAACTCAAAAGTGGAGTACGGGTATGTCGGCTGAACTTCTTGAAGTTGGCAGGCAAGGTTGACATGACCTGCTGTGAATTCCAGAGGTTAGTGTGATTATCCTCGAACCCTCAGCGAGAAATGGCATCAATCTCGCCTGGGGAACTCCTGATTTGTCTCTGAGTTGCTGGCAAGGTGCTGCGATCACTTACGATGGGGGACCTCAGGGAACCGCGCTGGTGGGCCTCAGAAAAGGGCACGTGCCGCCTGCGATTTCTCGGGGCTCGTCGGGATTTCCTCGTCCCTTCGATGCCGGGCCTAAGACCCCTTGTGTCGGAGTGTCGCGTGGCCTGGACACCTGAGGATTCTTCCTGACCGTGCTGACATGGATCTGGCTTACTTCTGGAGTCTCCCATGGGATCTTCTCTTCGTCTCGAGTGGGGCACTCACGTGCTCTTCCTCCCGAGCTGAAGCAGCAGATTCACGCTTCCCAGCTTCCCGTGGATAAAGGATCTTGGGTATCCCAATCCGAGCTTTCCCAAACCAGGCTTCCACACGGTTTTGTACCACGCCTTGACCACCACCCCGCCCGTGGTGTAGTCGTTCCTCGCATGAAAGTCGAGCAGCTGCAAGGGAAACAGTTTTCCCTGGAATGGACCTGAGACATTATTGGGAGGTCTCTGGAATGGTGGCACGCACCTGGAGTTCCTCTTCCAGCCTTCCTGTGAGAGGCCTCCTCTTATTTCGCGACGCTGGACACACCGAGAATTTTTATTCGCGAAACCAAGGAAAGGATCCCTCTCTCTGAGCTAGTAGGCAGAAACGGGGCTACCTCTGATGTGGGCGACTCTCGTGCTTTCTCTCGAAATGGAGACGGATGTCGGGGCAACATCTTGATTGCAGCCAGGAGTGTGAAGCACCGTTTTGGAATTCAAGATTAGGTGTATTACTGAACGCCTCACAGAAATGGCTCATCATCGCCTGGAGGGAAGAACCTCCTGTATTTTCCTGAGATAGAGGAGCAGTTGCTCTCTAAGACTTACGACGGAACCTTCAACGACCGCGCTCTGGCGGGCCTCAGAAACGCCGTCCGCATGCATTTGCTCAGGCTCTCGATTCTTTTCTCTCCTTGATCCGGGCTAAAGACCTTTGTGTGAGGTCGATACCGGAACCTAGGGTTTCCTCTGCATCGTGCTACATGGATCTGGTACTTCTGAGTTCGCCCAGGGAGTCATCCTTCTCTCGACGGGGGAATGCACCGCGCTTCCTCCCTAGCTTAAACAGGCAGTGTCCGCATGCTCCCCCCCCACTCCAGCGTGATTCAAGGATCAAGGCTTTCCCTACGGGCTTTCCCACGAGGTGCTTTCCAACAAGGCTTTCCCACGAGGCTTTCGCCACAGGGCTGTCCACCGTGCACACCGTGGTGTTTAGTCGATCCTCGGCTTGAAAGTCGAGGCATGCAGGTAAACAGTCTCCCTGAATGTGACTGAGACTCTGACGCACTACTGGATTGGTGCACACCATCGAGTTCCTCTCGCCTTTTCCTCTGGAGAGCCCGACCTCTTGATTGCGTCCGGGAACGCCGCGAAATTTTCTCGACCACGGGTAATGGAATAATCCCTCCTCTCGAGCTAGGAAGGCGGAAACCGGGGCTCTCTGGATGTGAGGGCGGCGACCTCCTGCTTTTCCTTCAAGTGTAGACGGAATGTGGCGGAACTTCTTGAGTCTGCAGCACCCCGGGTGTGAATACCCTTTGGTAAGTTCCAGAGGTTAGGTGTGATTATCCTCGAGACGCCCTCAGCGAAAATGGCATCATTCCCTGGAGGGCAAACTCCTGGATTTCTCTCGAGTTGCGGCAGGTGCTCTCGACTTACGAAATGGGGGGAACCTCAGGACCCGCGCTGGTCGGCCCTCAGTAAAGGCAGTCCGCCTGCGAGTGCTCGGAGGGCTCTCGGGATTCCTCTCCGTCGATGGCGGCTAAAACCTTGTGTGGAATTCGGTGTCCGGAACCTGAGATTCTTCTCCGTGCTGACATGATCCTTGGGCTACTTCTGGAGTTCCCCATGGGAGTCCTTTCGTCGTCTCGGAGTGGGGCATCACCTGCTCTTTCCTCGCCGAGCGAACACGCAGATTCAGCTTCTTCCCGTGAGTAAAGGGATCTGTGGGTATCCATGCGAGGCTTTTCCACGAGGCTTACCACAGGTTTTGTACCTACGTGCCACGTGGTGTGAGCGTTCGCTCGCAGAAATCGAGCAGTGCAGGGTAAACAGTTCCCTGGAATGGACTTGAGACATCTGGGGGCTCTGGGAATGGTGCAACGAACCCTGGAGTTCCTCTCGTTTCTGTGAGCAGCCTCCTCTTGAAGTTGCGACGGGTAACTAACCGAGGAATATTTTTTACCGAACGACGCAAGGAAGGATCCCTTTCTCGAGCTAAGTAGCAGAAACGGGGCGTCCTCTGGATGTGGGCGGACTCTCGATCATTCTCTCCCGAATGAGACGTATGTCCGGGAAACATCTTGAGTTGCAGACAGGGTGTGAGGAAGCAGTTTGGAAGTTCGCAAGAATTAGGTTGTGATCTAGCCCTGGAGACGCCTCTAGTGCAGAACTGCACTCATCTCGCCTGGATGGGAGCACCTTACTGGATTTATCTACGAGATAGGGCAGAATACTTGCTCTCGACTAATACGAGCGGGACCGTTCAAAGGACCCGCTCCTTGGGCCTCCATAAAAAGCCAGTCCCATGCGAGTTGCTCGGTGGCCTCTCGGATCCTCTCCAGTCGATGTCGGAGGCTAAGCCGCTTGTGTGGAGTCGTGCCGGAATCTGAAAGGTTTCCTGTGACAGTGCGACATGGATCTTGGGGTACTTTCTGGAGTCTTCCAGGGGATTAGTCCTCGTCTCGAGTGGGCATGCACCTGCGCCTTCCTCCTAGCTGTAGGCAGCAGTGTCATGCTTCAGTCGTGTGTCAAGGATCAGGGCTTTCCTCACGAGGCTTTCCTCACAATGCTTCCAGCAAGGGCTTGTTCCCACGAGCCTTTCCCGCAGCAGGGGCTGTCCACGTGCACTGTGTTGTGAGTCCATCCTGCGCTGAAGTCGCGGTAGTGCACGGAAAACAGGTTTCCCTGAAATGCGACTGAGACATCTGGGGACTCTGGAATGGATGGGCACGACCCTGGCTTCGCTTTCGCGACTTTCCTGTGGAGAGCGCGCTCGTCTTGAATGACGACGAGAACGCCGGGAATTCTTTTTCAACTGTCCGTGAGGCGACCACGCAGGGAAGATGCCTCCTCTAGAGCTAAGGGGGGCTGAAACGGGGCCTCCTCTGGATGTGGTGCAGGGACTCTCGTGCTTCCTCATCCAAGTGAGAGAACGATATGTCGGGCAACTTCTTGACTTGCAGGCAAAGGTATGAAGGACTTTAGGAAGTTCCAGAGGTTAGGTAGTGATTAGCCTTCGAGACGCTGTGCCGCCGCGAAAATGGCCTAATCTCGCCTGGAGGAGAACCCACTCTGATTTTCCGAGTTTGGCGCTAGTGCCTCGACTTACGTCGGGAACCTCCAGGGACGCCGCTCTGGTGCTTCTGACAGGCCAGTCGGCCCATGACTAGCGATTTGCTCGGCGGGTCGCTCGGGATTCCTATCCCATTCGATGC
>NW_017216666.1:0-13044 GCF_001704415.2 Capra hircus | reverse complement strand
AGGCCACCACCTTGCTTCTGAAATCCAAATGGGGAGCAAAGCTCGCTCTGTCAGAGGGAAGAAAAACAGCAACAGGATGGATTTTCAAGCAGTTGCTAGGCTGTACTGCGTTAGGGCTCCAAGGAAGGAAAATGCGAATTTTTAGCCCCTACGACTGGTATCCAGGTGGGCTCCCAGGATGATTTCCCCGCAGGATCCAAGAACGTTCCAGACAGACCTGGGCTCACTAGCTCCCTCCTGCAGAGGAAACATGAGAGAACAGCTGTTTGGAGGTTGCTTTGACTTCCCCGGGAGGGTAGGATCCCTCCCTGGGTGCAGGGCCTCAGGGGCCATTGCCGCTGAGAAATGCCTCTAAGCCAGACCTTTCCAGCCTTGTATGACTCAGCACGGAGGAGACTGGAAAAGCTCTCTTCCTTGGAGGAAGGAAAGGCAGCCCCAGAGAGTGTGTTTTCACACCTGTATCTTGCAGCAAGTGTTTGGCGTCTCAGACGTCAGACCTCCAGGCCTGCTCCAATGGCCTCAGTTCCAGAGTCAGGGCCGTGTGTCTCCCTGCATTTTCTGAGCCTTGGGAACACGTTCCTAGTCAGAACAGTCCTGCCCATGGGGAAGGAGGCTGCGGGAGTGTGTCTGAGGGGGTCGGGTTGCCATGCTGGGGTCCAATAGACCCGGTACCTCCAATAGACCCCAGGACAACAGCGGTGGGGCTCCCCCTGGCTTCCGAAATGCCAAAGCGAGAAGCAAAGCTAGCTCTATCAGAAGGAAGAAAAGAGCAATCGGATGGATGTTCAGGCTGTTGCTGGTCCGCACCACTTCAGGGTCCCCCCCGAGAGGAACAGGCACCCTGTGGCCCCTAGATCCGATATGCAGGTTAACACACAGGGTGTGTCCCCATAGGAGCCAAGAATTTTCCTGACAGACCTAGGCTCACTAGAGCTCTCCCACAGGGCAAAAGGGGTAGAACAGACTGTGGATGTGACTCTGCCTTTCACAGCGAGCATGGGGCCCTCCCTACAGCCCCGGGCTCCAGGGAAAATTGTCCCTGAAAAATGACCTCCAAGAAGCGCTTTTCCAGCAGGCTGGGATGCAGAGTTCACAGGATGCGGGGAAAGTGATCGTCCTTCAGGGAAGAAGAGGCAGCCACCCAGTGTGTGTTTGCAAGCCTGTATTTGGAAGAAACTGGTTAGCTCCTTCAAGGGGAGACCTCCAGGTCTGCTCAGAGGACCGAAATTCCAGAGGCAGCACCATGCATCTCCCCTGTCCTTTCTGAGCCTTGGAAAGACATTCCTAGCTTATAGCGGTATTGCTCATGAAGAAGCAGGATGCAGGAATGTGTCAGACATGACTGGGTGCCTTCCTGGGTTCAGCTCCGTGAGGGGCCTTTCCACTCAAATTAGGTCCCATGCCTCCTTGGGGAGGAAGTGGGGCCCACTTGCCTCCAAATTGCCAAAGGCTGGAACAAAGCTAGTTCTATCAGAGGTAAGAAAAGAGCAATTGGATGGATGTGGAAGCTGTTGCTGGGCCGCACTGCTTCAGGCCCCCACCCCTCTGCCCCCGAGAGAAACAGGCGCCCTGTGGCCCCTAGGTCCTGGATGCAGTTTCACACATAGAATGTGTCCCCATAGGAGCCAAGAATTTTCCTGACAGACCTAGGCTCACTAGAGCTCTCCTACAGAGCAAAGGGGATGGGACAGATGTGTGGCTGTGGCTCTGCCTTTCCCTGGGAGTGTGGAGCCGCTCCCTATGGCCCCGGGCTCCAGGGGAAATTGCCCCTGAATAATGACCTCCAAGAAGTGCTTTTCCAACTGGGTGAGACGTGGAGTTCTCAGGATGCAGGGAAAGCGAGTGTCCTTCGGGGAAGCAAAGGCAGTCACCTGTTATCATAACTTACTAGAATAGTAGGTACCTTCTCCGGTTGGGCAGAGGCCTTCCCTACCTGATCTGAAAAAGAAAACGAAGTAGCTCGCTGATTTGAGAAATAATTCCCAGACTTGGGTTTCCAACCAGTATAGAATCCGACAATGGCCCTGTCTTTGTAGCCGCGTTAATTAACAGGTATGTGAAGCTCTAAATATCAGTGGAAATTACATACAGCATATAGGCCCCAGTGTTCTGGAATGGTGGAAAGAAACAACCAAACTCTTGAAGAGACACTTTCAAAATGGATCATAGAGACTGACTGTACATGGATGGGCTTGCTTCCGGCAGACTTACTCATATTACGGGTAACTGCACGTTCCCATAGTTGTTGTCCTTATGAAATTTTCTATGGGAGACCCCCTCCCACAGTGAGGCAGGTGTTAGCAGATTTGCCACAAGTAAGGGGGTGGGATTTCACAGCAGATGGAACAATTAGGTAAGGTAATAAATCAGGTAACTAAGTTTGTATAAAAAAGAATATCATTCCCCCTTGAGGAACAGATTCATGAATTTGTGCTCAGTGATCAGGTGTGGCTCAATGACTGGAAACACAATTCCTTGGCCTGACATCGGAAAGGTCCTTATACTGTTGTTTTAGCCACAATTCTGAAAGAGATGGGAATACCAGACAACCTAACCTGCCTCTTGAGAAATCTGGATGAAGGTCAGGAAGCAACAGTTAGAGTAGGACATGGAACAACAGACTGGTTCCAAAAAGGAAAAGCAGTATGCAAAGGCTGTATATTGTCACCCTGTTTATTTAACTTCTATGCAGAGTACATCATGAAAAATGCTGGGATGGAAGATACATGAGCTGGAATCAAGATTGCCGGTAGAAATATCAATAAACTTAGATATGCAGATGACACCACCATTATGGCTGAATGTGAAGAGGAACGGGTATGTCGGGGAACTTCTTGAGTTGCAGCAAGGGTGTGAAGGACCCTTTGGAAGTTCCAGAGGTTAGGTGTGGTTAGTCTCGAGATGCCTCAGCAGAAATGGGCCTCATGTCGCCTGGAATGGAGAGGCTCCTGGATATTCCCGAGTTTCAGCAGGTGCTCTCGAGTTACGACGGGGACTTCAGGGACCCGCTCTGGCGGCCGCAGGAAACGCCAGTCATCATGCGTGTTGCTAGGCGGCCTCTCGTGATTCCTCTCCCGTCGATGCCGGGGCCTAAGACCTTGTGTGGAGTCGGGGCCGGAAGCTGAGGATTCCTCTCCAGTGCTGACATGGATTTTGTGGTACTTCTCGAGTCTCCACAAGGGAGTCAGGCCTCGTCTCGAGTGGGGGCATGAGCGTGCCCTTTCCTCCCATGCTGTAGCAGCAGTGTCACGCTTCCCCATGCCTGGACCAAGGGATCTGTGGCTTTCCCTCGAGTCTTTCCCACTAGGCTTTCCCACAGGGCTGTCCCACGTGTGACAGTGGTGTGAGTCGATCCTCGGCATGAAGGCCAAGGCAGTGCAGGGAAAACAGGTTCCTGTGGAATGGACTGAGACATCTGGGTAAGTCTCGGAATGGTGCCACGACCCTGCAGTTCCTCTCCCCTTTCCTTTGGAGAGCGCCTCCTCTTGAGATGCGATGGGAATGCCGGGAATTCTTTCCCGACCAATCAGGGAAAGGATCGCTCATCTCGAGCTACGAGCCGGAAAAGGAGCTCCTCTGGATGTGGCCGGGACACTCCTGCTTCCTCTTGAGTGGAGACGGGTATGTCGGGGAACTTCTTGAGTTGCAGCATGACTGTGAAAGACTCTTTCGAAGTTCCAGAGGTCACGTGTGATTAGCCTCGAGACACCTCAGGGGAAACGGGCCTCATCTCGCCTGGAGGGGAGAACCGACAGGATTTTACCGACTTGCGGCAGGTGCTCTCGACTTACGACGGGGACCTCAGGGACCCGCTCTGGTGACCTCAGGAAAGGCCAGTCCCCATGCGAGTTGCTAGAGGGCCTGTCGCTATTCCACTCCCGTTGATGCCAGGGCCTAAGACCTTGTGTGGAGTCGGGGCCGGAATCTGAGGATTCCTCTCCAAGGCTGACATGCATGTTGGGGTCCTTCTGGAGTCTCCCAAGGGGAGTCAGTCCTCATCTCGAGAGGGGGCATGCACGTGCGCTTTCCTCCCGTGCTGTAGCAGCAGTGTCACGCTTCCCTTTGCGTGGATCAAGGGATCTGTGGCTTTCCCTCAAGGCTTTCCCACGAGGCTTTCCCACAGGGCCCTCCCACGTGCCACCGTGGTGTGAGTCGATCCTCGGCGTGAAAGTCGAAGCAGTGCAGGGAAAACAGGATCCTCTGGAATGGACTGAGATATCTGGGGGACTCTTGGAATGGTGGCACGACCCATGAGTTCTTCTCGCCTTTCCTGTGCAGTGGGCCTCCTCTTGAGAAGCGTCGGAAACGTCGGGAATTCTATCCAGAGGAAGCAGGGAAGGATCCCTCATCTTTAGCTTGGAGGCGGAAATGGAGCTCCTCTGGATGTGGCCGGGACCCTCGTGCTTCCTCTGGAGTGGAGACGGGTGTGTCGGGGAACTTCTTGAGTGCAGCTAAGGTGTGAAGGAACCTTTGGAAGTTCCAGAGGTTAGGTGTGATTAGCCTCGAGACGCCTCAGCGGAAATGGGCCTCATCTCACCTGGAGGGGAGAACCTCCTGGATTTTCTCGAGTGTGGCAGGTGCTTTAGAATTACGACGGGGATCTCAGGGACCCTCTCCGGTGTCCTGAGGAAAGGCCAGTCTCCATGCGAGTTGTTCGATGGCCTCTCGGGATTCCTCTCCCGTTGATGCCGGGGTCAGAGACTTTGTACGAAGTCGGTGCCGGAACCTGAGGATTCCTCTCCAGTGCTGACATGGATCTTGGGGTACTACTGGAGTCTCCCGAGGGGAGTCAGTCCTCGTCTCGAGTGGGGGCATGCACGTGCGCTTTCCTCCCGAGCTGTAGCAGCAGTGTCACGTTTCCCTTCGCGTGAATCAAGGGATCTGTGGCTTTCCCTCGAGGCTTTCCCACGAGGCTTTCCCACAGGGCTGTCCCACGTACCACCGTGGTGTGAGTTGATCCTCGGCTTGAAAGTCGAGGCAGTGCAGGGAAAACAGGATTTCCTGGAATTGACTGAGACATCTGGGGGACTCTGGGAATGGTGTCACGACCCTGGACTTCCTCTCGCCTTTCCTGTGAAGAGCACCCCCTCTTGAGATGCAACGGGAACGCCGGAAATTCTTTCCCCACCACGCAGGGAAAGGATCCCTCCTCTCGAGCTAGGAGGCGGAAACGGGGCTCCTCTGGATGTGGGCGGGACTCTCGTACTTCCTCTCGAGTGTCGACGGGTATGTCGGGGAACTTCTTGAGTTGCAGCAAGGGTGTGAAGGACGCTTTGCAAGTTCCAGAGGTTAGGTGTGATTAGCATCGAGATGCCTCAGTGGAAATGGGCCTCATCTCGCCTGGAGGGGAGAACCTCCTGAATTTTCTCGAGTTGAGGCAGGTGCTCTCGACTTACGACAGGGACCTCAGGGACCCGCTCTGGTGGCCTCAGGAAAGGCCAGTCCCCATGCAAGTTGCTCGGGGGCACTCGGGATTCCTCTACCGTCGATGGCGGGGCCTAAGACTTTGTGTGGAGTCGGTGCCGGAACTTGAGGATTCCTGACAGTGCTAACATGGATCTTGGGGTACTTCTGGAGTCTCCCCAGGGGAGTCAGTCCTCGTCTCGAGTGGGGGCATGCACGTGCGCTTTCCTCCCGAGCTGTAGCAGCAGTGTCACGCTTCTTGGCGATTGGATCATGGTATCAGTGGCTTTCCCTGAAGGCTTTCCCTCGAGGCTTTTCCACGAGGCTTACCCACAGGGCTGTCCCACGTGCCACCGTGGTGTGAGTCGATCCTCGGCTTGAAAGTCGAGGCAGTGCAGGGAAAACAAGTTTCCCTGGAATGGACTGAGACATCTGAGGGAATCTGGGAATGGTGGCACGACCCTGGAGTTCCTCTCGCCTTTTCTGTGGAGAGCGCCTACTCTTGAGATGCGACGGGAATGCCGGAAATTCTTTCCCGACCACGCAGGGAAAGGATCCCTTCTTTTGAGCTATGAGGTGGAAACGGGGCTCCTCCTCATGTGGGAGGGACTCTCGTGCTTCCTCTCGAGTGGAGACGGGTATGTTGGGGAACTTCTTGAGTTGCAGCAAGGGTGTGAAGGACCCTTTGGCAGTTCTAGAGGTTAGGTGTGATTAGCCCTGAGATGCCTCAATGGAAATGGGCCTCATCTCGCCTGGAGGGGAGAAACTCCTGGATATTCTCGAGTTGCGGCAGGTGCTCTCGACTTGCGATGGGAACCTCAGGGACCCGCTCTGGTGGCCTCAGGAAATTCCAGTCCCCATGCGAGTTGCTCGGGGCCCTCTCCGGATTCCTCTCCCGTCGATGCTGGTGCCTCAGACCGTACGTAGAGTCGGTGCTGTAACCTGAGGATTCCTCTCCAGTGCTGACATGGATCTTGGTGTACTGCTGGAGTCTCCCCAGGGGAGTCAGTCCTCGTCTCGGTTGAGGGCATGCACGTGCGCTTTCATCCCCAGCTGTAGCAGCAGTGTCGCGCTTCCCTTCGCGTGGATCAAGGGATCTGTGGCTTTCCCTCGAGGCTTTCCCACGAGGCTTTCCCACGAGGCTTTGCCACAGGGCTGTCCCACGTGCCACAGTGGTGTGAGTCGATCCTCGGCTTGAAAGTCGAGTCAGTGCGGGGAAACAGGTTTCCCTGGAATGGACTGAGACATCTGGGGGACTCGGAGAATGGTGGCATGTCCCTGGAGTTTCTCTCGCCTTTCCTGTGGAGAGCGCCTCCTCTTGAGATGCGATGGGAACGCCGGGAATTCTTTCCCGACCTCGCAGGGAAAGGATACCTCCTCTCGAGCTATGAGGCGGAAACGGGGCTCCTCTGGATGTGGGCGGAACTATCGTGCTTCCTCTTGAGTGGAGACGGGTATGTCGGGGAACTTCTTGATTTGCAGCAAGGGTGTGAAGGACCCTTTGGAAGTTCCAGAGTTTAAGTGTGCTTAGCCTTGAGATGTGTCAGCAGAAATAGGCTTCATTTTGCCTGGAGGGGAGAAGATCCTTGATTTTCTCCAGTTGCGGCAGGTGCTCTCGACTTACGACGGGGACCGCAGGGACCCGCTCTGGTGGCCTCAGGAAAGGCCAGTCAGGATCCAAGACAGCACTGGAGAGGGAGAGACATCACGAGAGGCTCCCGAAGCAACTCGCATGGGGACTGGCCTTTCCTGAGGCCACCAAAGCGTGTCCCTGAGGTCCCGTCGTAAGTCGAGAGACCTGGCGCAACTCGAGAAAATCCAGGAGGTTCTCCCCTCCAGGCGAGATGAGACCCATTTGCGCTGAGGCATCTCGAGGCTAATCACACCTAACCTCTGGACCTTCCAAAGGGCCCTTCACACCCTTGCTGCAACTCAAGAAGTTCCCCGACATACCCGTTTCCACTCGAAAGGAAGCATGAGAGTCCCGCCCACAACCAGAAGAGCCCCGTTTCAGCCTCATAGCTCGAGAGGAGGGATCCTTTCCCTGCGTGGTCGGGGAAGAATTTCCGGCGTTCCCGTCGCATCTCAAGAAGAGGCGCTCTCCACAGGAAAGGCGAGAGGAACTCAGGGTCATGCCAGCATTCCCAGAGCCCCCAGATGTCTCAGTCGATTCCAGGGAAACCTGTTTTCCCCGCAATGCCTCGACTTTCAAGCCGAGGATCGACTCAGACCTCGGTGGCACGTGGGACAGCCCTGTGAAAAGCCTAGTGGGAAAGCCTCGTGGGAAAGCCTACAGAGAAAGCCACAGATCCCTGGATCCACGGAAAGGGAAGGGTAACACTGCTGCTAAAGCTCGGGAGGAAAGCGCACGGGCACGCCACACTCGCGACGAGGACTGACTGCCCTGGGAGACTCCAGAATTACCCCAAGATCCATGTCAGAACTGGAGAGGAATCCTCAGGTTCCGGCACCGACTCCGCATAAGGTCTCAGGCCCCGGCATAGACGGGAGAGGAATCGCTAGAGGCCCACGAGCAACTCGCATGGGGAGGGGCCTTTCCTGAGGGCACTAGAGCGGGTCCCTGAGGTCCCAATCGTAAGTCGAGAGCACCTGCCGCAACTCGAGAAAATCCAGGAGGTTCTCCCCTCCAGGCGAGATGAGGCTCATTTCCGCTGAGGCGCCTCGAGGCTAATCACACCGAACCTCTGGAACTTCCAAAGGATCCTTCACACCCTTGCTGCAATTCAAGAAGATCCCCGACATACCCGTCTCCACTCGAGAGGAAGAACGAGAGTCCCGCCCACATCCAGAGGAGCCCCGTTTCCGCCTCCTAGCTCGAGAGGAGGGAACATTTCCCCGCGTGGTCGGGAATGAATTCCCGGCGTTCCCGTTGTATGTCAAGAGGAGGCGCTCTCCACAGGAAAGGCAAGAGGAACTCCAGGGTCGTGCCACCGTTCCCAGAGTCCCCTGGATGTCTCAGTCCATTCCAGGGAAACCTGCCACTGCCTCGATCGACTCACACCACGGTGGCACGTGGGACAGCCCTGTGTGAAAGCCTCGTGTGAAAGCCTCGTGGGAAAGCCTCGAGGGAAAGCCAAAGATCCGTTGATCCACGCGAAGGGAAGCGTGACACTGCTGCTACAGCTCGGGAGGAAAGCGCACGGGCATGCCCCCACTCGAGACGAGGACTGACTCCACTGGGGAGACTCCAGAAGTACCCCAAAATCCATGTCAGCACTGGGGAGGAATCCTGAGGTTCCGGCACCGACTCCACACAAGGTCTTAGGCCCCGGCATTGACGAGAGAGGAATCCCGAGACGCCCCGAGCAACTCGCATGGGGACTGGCCTTTCCATGGGCCACCAGAGCGGCTCCCTGACATCCCTGTCGTAAGTCGAGAGCAGCTGCCAGCACTCGAGAAAATCCAGGAGGTTCTCCTCTCCAGGCGAGATGACTCACATTTCCGCTGAGGGGTCTCCAGGCTAATCACACCTAACCTCTGGAACTTCCAAAGGGTCCTTCACACCCTTGCTGCAACTCAAAAAGTTCCCCGACATACTCGTCTCCACTCGAGAGGAAGCAGGAGAGTCCCGACCACATCCAGAGGAGCCCCGTTTCCGCCTCCTAGCTCGAGAGGAGGATCCTTTCCCTGCGTGGTCGGGAAAGAATTCCCGGCGTTCCCGTCGCATCTCAAGTGAAGGCGCTCTCCACAGTAAAGGCGAGAGGAACCCCAGGTCGTGCCACCATTCCCAGAGTCCCCCAGATGTCTCAGTCCATTCCAGGGAAACCTGTTTTCCCTTGCACTGCCTCGACTTTAAAGCCGAGGATCGACTCACAACACGGTGGCACGTGGAACAGCCCTGTGGGAAAGCCTAGTGGGAAAGTCTCTAGGGAAAGCCTCGTGGGAAAGCCTCGAGGGAAAGCCACAGATCAATTGATCCACGTGAAGGGAAGCGAGACACTGCTGCTACAGCTCGGGAGGAAAGCGCACGTGTAAGCCCCCATTCGAGACGAGGACTGACTCCCCTGGGGAGACTTTTAGAAGTCCCCCATGATCCATGTCAGCACTGGATAGGAATCCTCAGGTTCGGCAGCTACTCCACACAAAGGTCTTATGCCCCGGCATCTACGGGAGAGGAATCCCGAGAGCCCCGAGCAACTCGCATGGGGACTGGCCTTTCCTGAGGCCGCCAGAGCGGGTCCCTGAGGTCCCCGTCGTAAGTCGAGAGCACCTGCCGCAACTCGAGAAATTCCAGGAGGTTCCCCCTCCAGGCGAGTGAGGCCCATTACCGCTGAGTGCTCCCGAGGCTAATCACACCTAACCTCTGGAACTTCGAAAGGGTCCTTCACACCCTTGCTGCAACTCAAGAAGTTCCCCGACATACCGTCTCCACTCGAGAGGAAGCACGAAGTCCGGCACACATCCAGAGAGCCCGTTTCCGCCTCCTAGCTCGAGAGGAGGGATCCTTTCCCTATGTGGTCGGGAAAGAATTCCCGGCGTTCCCATCGCATCTCAAGAGGAGGCGCTCTCCACAGTAAAGGCGAGAGGAACTCAAGGGTCGTGCCACCATTCCCAGAGTCCCTCAGATGTCTCAGTCCATTCAGGGAAATATTTTTCCCTGCTTGGCTCGACTTTCAAGCCGAGCATCGACTCACACCAAGGTGGCACGTGGGACAGACCTGTGGGAAAGCCACGTGGGAAAGCCTCATGGGAAAGCCTCGAGGGAAAGCCACAGATCCTTGATCCACGTGAAGGGAAGGGTGACACTGCTGCTACAGCTCGGGAGGAAAGCGCACGTGCATGCCCCACTCGAGAGGAAGACTGACTCCCCTGGGGAGACTGCAGAAGTATCCCAAGATCCATGTCAGCACTGGAGAGGAATCCTCAGGTTCCGGCACGACTCCACACAAGGTCTTAGGCCCGGCATCAAGGGAGAGGAATCCCGAGAGGCCCCGAGCAACTCGCATAGGGACTGGCCTTTCCTGAGGCCACCAGAGCGGGTCCCTGAGGTCCCGTCGTAAGTCGAGAGCACCTGCCAACTCGAGAAAATCCAGGAGGTTCTCCCCCTCCAGGCGAGATGAGGCCATTTCCGCTGAGGGGTCTCGAGGCTAATCACACTAACCTCTGGAACTTCAAAGGGTCCTTCACACCCTTGCTGCAACTCAAGAAGTTCCCCGACATACCCGTCTCCACTCGAGAGGAAGCACGAGAGTCCCGCCCACATCCAGAGGAGCCCGTTCCGCCTCCTAGCTCGAGAGGAGGGATCCTTTCCCTGCGTGTTCGGGAAAGAATTCCCGTGTTCCCGTCGCATCAAGAGGAGGCGCTCTCTCACAGGAAGGCGAGAGGAACTCCAGGGTCGTGCCCCCATTCCCAGAGTCCCCAGATGTCTCAGTCCATTCCAGGGAACCTGTTTTCCCTGCACTGCCTCGACTTTCAAGCCGAGGATCGACTCACAAGACGGTGGCACTGGGACAGCCCTGTGGGAAAGCCACGTGGGAAAGCCTCGAAAGCCTCGAGGGAAAGCCACAGATCCCTTGATCACGCGAAGGGAAGCGTGACACTGCTGCTACAGCTCGGGAGGAAAGCGCACGTGCATGCCCCCACTCGACCGAGGACTGACTCCCCTGGGGAGACTCCAGAAGTACCCCCAAGATCCATGTCAGCACTGGAGAGGAATCCTCAGGTTCCGGCACCGAATCCACACAAGGTCTTAGGCCCCGGAATCGACGGGAGAGGAATCCGAGAGGCCCCCGGCAACTCGCTGGGGACTGGCCTTTCCTGAGGCCACCAGAGCGGGTCCCTGAGGTCCCTCGTAAGTCGAGAGCACCTGCCAACTCGAGAAAATCCAGGAGGTTCTCCCCTCCAGGCGAGATGAGGCCCTTTCGCTGAGGCGTCTCGAGGCTAATCACACCTAACCTCTGGAACTTCCAAAGGGTCCTTCACACCCTTGCTGCAACTCAAGAAGTTCCCCGACATACCCGTCTCCACTCGAGAGGAAGCACGAGAGTCGCGCCCACATCCAGAGGAGCCCGTTTACGCTCTTAGCTCGAGAGGATGGATCCTTCCCTGCGTTTGGGAAAGAATTGCCTGGATTCCGTCGCATCTCAAGAGGAGCGGTCTCCTCAGGAAAGGCGAGAGGAACTCAAGGTCGTGCCACATTCCAGAGTCCCCAGATGTCTCAGTCATTCAGGCGAAAACTGGTTTTCCTGCACTGCTCGATTCATGCCGAGGATCGACTCACAACACGGTGGCACGTGGACAGCCCTGTGGGAAGCCTTCTGGAAAGCCTCATGGGAAGCCTCAAGGGAAAGACACGATCCCTTGATCCACCGAAGGGAAGCGTGACACTGCTGCTACAGCTCGGAAGGAAAGCGCACGTGCATGCCCCACTCGAGACGAGGACTGACTCCCCTGGGGAGACTCCAGAAGTACCCCAAGATCCATGTCAGCACTGGAGAGGAATCTCAGGTTCCGGCACCGACTCCACACAAGGTTTAGGCCCATCGACGGGAGAGGAATCCCGAGAGGCCCCGAGCAACTCATGGGGACTGGCCTTTCCTGAGCCACCAGAGCGGGTCCCTGAGGTCCCCGTCGTAAGTCGAGAGCACCTGCCGCAACTCGAGAAAATCCAGGAGGTTCTCCCTCCAGGCGAGATGAGGCCCATTTCCGCGAGGCGTCTCGAGGCTAATCACACCTAACCTCTGGAACTTCCAAAGGGTCCTTCACACCCTTGCTGCAACTCAAGAAGTTCCCCGACATACCCGTCTCCACTCGAGAGGAAGCACGAGAGTCCCGCCCACATCCAGAGGAGCCCCGTTTCCGCCTCAAAGCTCGAGAGGAGGGATCCTTTCCTGCGTGGTCGGGAAAGAATTCCGGCGTTCCCGTCGCATCTCAAGAGGAGGCGCTCTCCACAGGAAAGGCGAGAGGAACTCCAGGGTCGTGCCACCATTCCCAGAGTCCCCCAGATGTCTCAGTCCATTCCAGGGAAACCTGTTTTCCCTGCACTGCCTCGATTTCAAGCCGAGGATCGACTACACCACGGTGGCACGTGGGACAGCCCTGTGGGAAAGCCTCGTGGAAAGCCTCGAGGGAAAGCCACAGATCCCTTGATCTACTCGAGGGGAAGCGTGACACTGCTGCTAGAGCTCGGGAGTGAAGCTCACGCGCATGCCCCCACTCGAGAAGAGGACTGACTCCCCTGGGGAGTCTACAGAACTACCCCAATATCCATGTCAGCCCTGGAGAGGAATCCTCAGGTTCCGGAACCGACTCCACACAAGGCCTTAGGCCCGGAATCGACGGGAGTGGAATCCCGAGAGGCCCCCCGGGCAACTTGCTTGGCGACTGGCCTTTCCTGATGCCACCAGAGCGGTCAATGAGGTCCCCATCAAGTCGAGCACCTGCCTCATCTCGAGAAAATCCAGGAGGTTCTCCCCTCCAGGCGAGATGAGGCCCTATTACGCTGAGGCGTCTCCAGGCTAATCACACCTAACCTCTGGAACTTCCAAAGGGTCCTTCACACCCTTGCTGCAACTCAAGAAGTTCCCCGACATACCCGTCACTCGAGAGAAGCACGAGAGTCGCCGCCCACATCCAGAGGAGCCCCGTTTACGCCTGTTAGCTCGAGAGGATGGATCCTTT